>NC_041385.1:785421509-785424877 GCF_002162155.2 Triticum dicoccoides | reverse complement strand
ATGTTCATAGCATTTTTTTGTTTATATATGTTTTTTCATATATGTATTAATTTTTTATTTAGGTTGTTAGTAGATATCGATTTTAGGTTAGTGCATTTTAGGTTAGTGTAGAGGAGAAATTTAAAGTAAAATAAGGAAAAGGAAGAAAAGAGGAAGAAGGAAGAAGGAAGAAAGAAGAAGAAAAAGAATGATAGGAAAAAGGAAAATAAGAAGATGAAGAAGAGGAGAGGAAAAAGAGGAGAAATAAATAATAAGAGGAAAAAAGAGGAGAAGAAGAAACGAATAGAGGAGAAGAAGAAAAAATAGAAAAAAATATATTTTTTCTTCTTCTCCTCTATTCATTTCTTCTTCTCCTCTTTTTTCTTCTTCTTCTTCTTCCTTCTTCCTTCTTCCTCTTTTCATCCTTTTCCTTAATTATTTTCCTTTCTCGTCGTTGTCGCGTCGTTGTCGATATAACCCCCTCGAGATAACTTCGACATGAGGGACGGTCGATATATATACCCCCCCCCCTCGGCCCTCTCGCTCGACCAAAACTCTCGGGGACACCCAAACCCTAGAGGGAAAACGATGTTGGTCTCCTACCCCCTCCCGCGGCGCCCCTACCCGACAAATTAACTCTCTCGAGGCCACCCAAATTTACCAAGTTAAAAGAGCGTTGTCGTCAAGGCCACCCCAAACCTTTCAAGCGTTGTTGTGTCGAGGCGACCCCAAACCCTAGAGAAGCAGCGTCGAGGCCACTAACATGATTCCTTATTGTGATTAGCTGGCTAGTTCTACGTTTGCCACTAATATATATATATATATATATATATATATATATATATATATATATCCATTTGTACCATGTTTGAATAATAATTGACATGTTGTAAATATTTGCAGAAACTATGGAGCACTGTCGAGACAAAGAAACATAAGCGATATTGAGGGACATAATCGCAAATGGATGGGATGAAGTTGCGTCATTTCTCCTGGGCACCGTTGGTCAGCTGGAAGAACAGGGTGAAGAAGAGGGCTATGTTCATGATGGCTTCGGCCCATTAATGCCGGTACAAGAACTGGACTATGATCATGATGGCGCCGGTGACACAATGGAGGTACAAGAAGGAGACCGTGCTGACTGCTCCGGTGACTGAACCGAGCCCGGCCAGGTATATATATATTAGTTAAGCCCGTGCTGACTAGTTAGTTGATGCTTCCATTGTTTTGGTATATGTACACATATTAATTGCTCTCACGTTTCTTCCTTATAATTTCTAGCCCTCCGGATCGAGCACAACTTCGGTAAGGAGACGAGGCCCGAAGAAAAAGTTGAGCTCGGATGAAAAGTTTGAGAGCATAGAAATCGCGCCCGACGGCGAACCGATTGAACCCATCCGGACAAGGAAGGCATTTTCTGCTCAGTGCGGGGTTCTTGTTTGGGAGAAGATCCCGATCAGCATCCAGCAATGGTATAAGCCTAAGGAGGAAGACCCTGAGGTGTCTTATATCAATGATATGCAGAAGGAATATTTTTGGACTGAGCTTAAGGCAAATTTCACCCTACCGCCAGAGGAGGATCCGGAGAAGCCAGTTAAAGAGGAATTAATCAAGTCTTGTGCTCTTAAGAATATGGCAACCCTAATGAGGAGGTGGAGGAAAGAGCTGAACCAGTTTGTCAAAAATAAAAAGACACCAGAATTCATCGGCAAATATGAGAAGATCAAAGATCACTGGCCCGCATTTGTGGCCCACAAGACATCGGAAAAGAGTAATAAGATGTCGGAGACAAACAAGAAAAATGCTGCGAAGAAGACGCTTCACCATTGCACGGGGTCAGGTGGCTACCTGCAAGCCCGACCTAAGTGGTCGAATGCTGAGAATGATCTTCTTGAAAAAGGGATCGAACCAGAGACAATGAGATGGCCAAACCGTTGCCGGATTTGGTTCTTCGGGTCTGGCGGAACCTTGGACCCTGTAACAGGGTTTTGCCAATGGACGGACGAGCAACTGGAAATACCAGTCAAGAACCTTCGACACTATATCGATGCAGCGCAGTGAGGGACATTCCTTCCAAACAGGGAGAAGGACGAGCTCACAATGGCCCTTGGGAATCCTGAGCACCCTGGACGGACACGAGGCATGCCAGGCTCCATTCCGTGGAAGGTTGGTTTTTCGGACGCAGGGGGTTACAAAACCCACGAGAGGAGGAAGAAACTGGAGCAGGACCAACTGCAGGTGCTGTACGAAAGGGTAATGGGGCTAGAGGATCGAGAAGAGGAACGAGAAGCAGCAGATCACAGCAAACGACCTGCCGAAGCTTCCCCCGAAGCTACCCCACCATCTCAGTGGAGAAGCAGCGTGGCTTCCACCGAGCTGCTTCAGCCGGAGCATGTCTTGACGGCTCCTGCTAGCTATCCCGTGGATGGTATCACGGAGTCTCAAAATTGCCACATTATGGTGCGATGGATGAATTTGAAGGTCAAGGCGGCTGTTGGCCAAGTTTATCCTAGTGGACCCGGCACAACTTATCACTGCCAGCCGATTCCAAAAGGATATGCTAAGGTGATGGTGGATGAAATAACGGAGGGATTTGAGGACCTCGTGCTTGACCACCCTACCGGTGAAGGGGAGACTAGGCTGGGTTCTGCTCTGAAGACTCCATGCCTATGGAAGAAGGAGCTCATCAATCTTCTGAACTGGACGCCTCCACCTCCTCCTCTTGCTCCGGTGAGTCAGGGCACTCCGCCTCCTCCACCGCCTCCTCCACCGCCTCCTCCTCCGGCGAGTGACGATCAGGGCACGCGTGGCGGCACTCCGCCTCCTTCTCCAGCGCATGGCGGCACTCCGCCTCCTTCTCCGCCTGCGCCGGTGCTCCCGAGCAGCCAGTAGCATCCTCCTTCTCCGCCTCGCCAGCTAGGGCGGAAGAGACCCGCCGCCGCCCCGGCTGCTCCGGTGCGTCGTACTCCTTCTCCTCCGCCTCGTAAGGAAGCACGAAAGAAGACAGACACCGCAGCCGCTCCATCTGCTCCGGCGTGTAGCAGCACAACCAGAGGCGGGAGGCAATACAAATACGGTCCATCATCTCTCAAGCCTCTAGAGAAGTTACCGTACGAGAGGTCCATGGAGGAAAACGATACGATTGTGCGGACCCACGTGAAGGAGTTCTTTGAAGGGGTGAAAGCAAAGAGACATCCACCTCCGGAGGAGAAGGTAGATCCGGTGAAAGCAAAGCGCACTATCGATGCCCTGAGGAAACCACCAAAGTCTCCACCGAGAACCAACTATGAGCGCATTACTGAACAGACATATCTCCAAGCCCAGCGGTCGGGAACTACTGTCAGTGCTAAAAGGTCAAAAGAACGAGCAAAGGGGAAAAAAATTGCCCA
>NC_041385.1:785408123-785421439 GCF_002162155.2 Triticum dicoccoides | reverse complement strand
GTTATGGCAATCTTGACGATTACCTGCCTAACGATGCACTTCCTGATTTCTTGGAGGTGGACGAACACAGATACGAGTACGGGAAGCCTCTCGTCAAAGATGAAAAATCTCTGACAACAATGATGCGAAGATTCCATAATTGGTACATGGAAACCTGCAGAGAGTCTGAGGGTAAGAATGCTTTGTATCTGCATATTAAAGAGGAGCACAATCTCGTTGCAAATGATCTGTTGACTGTTCCATTTGATGAGTTCTACGTGTTCTTCAATCAAAAGGCCCTCGATAAACTAATGGTCTTTTGCTACTGTCTGTAAGTACTATTTCTGTCATTAAGTCTCTATATATAGCTCGGCTCTTTCATTTCATGTATTTATAATTCATTATCCTCAATATATTATGCAGATTGAAGATCGTCGAGTGCAAAAAACAAGAAATTTATGATATTGGGTTCATTAACACAAATATCATAGATGAATTTCTGGTTAAAAAGGACATCAAAGAGGCCGAGGACAACGTGCTACAATCATTGATAAAAAATCAAAATAAAGATACCATACTCTTTCCTTACAACGGCAAGTGAGTGTTACTGTCGTGTGCATATTCGGTTTCCCTTATTACTCGAGCGAGGTTATAGTAATGTAATTGATGAGTTATGCATGCGTGCGCAGGTACCACTATATTCTTCTGGAGATTAAGCTTGAGCGTGGACTAGTAACCGTCTTAGACTCGAGACGGAAAGATCCCAAATCCTATGCGGACATGACTGAAATGCTCAGCAATTAAGTTCAATCGATCATTATCGCACCATATCGGCAACTTTTTGTTCATTTCCTGATATCTCAAGTAATAATAATTATTTTTCTTTGTATTGCAGGGTTTGGAAACAGTTCACCGCAGAAGCTCCGGGACTGCCGAAGGAGCTGCGATATACATACCCGAAAGTAAGTACTACTGGCTAGCTAGTTGCGCGCATCTCCCGTTGATTCTATAGCTATACTTTCATCAATGCCA
Source organism: Triticum dicoccoides (assembly GCF_002162155.2). Taxonomy (NCBI): domain Eukaryota; kingdom Viridiplantae; phylum Streptophyta; class Magnoliopsida; order Poales; family Poaceae; genus Triticum; species Triticum dicoccoides. The sequence goes on along the minus strand of NC_041385.1, from coordinate 785,420,428 downwards.
TTTATAATTCTTCATTATCAGTTTGATTGACCTCTATTTCTCGTAAAGTGCTTATGGCAGGAAGAAGGGAATGATTTCTGTGGATACTACGTGTGCGAGTTCATCCACAACGCGACTTTGAAAAACAAGCGGGGCTACTCTCAAAGACAATATGAAGTGATTAAGCAATAATATTCACAATTTCATTTTATTGCACCATCATTTTTGTTGAGTTTCATTCATATATATGTATTAATTAACCCCCTTCTTCAAATTAGACGTGGCAGATGCGGAATGAACTCCTAGAACCAGATCGCATGAAAGAAATTCAAGAGGAATTGGCGGGATTCTTTCTTGACCACGTCATCAATAAAGCCGGAAAATACCATGTGGAAATTGATTTCAATTGCTAGGGATTGTAATTATAAGAGATCTTATACATATTGTACATGCATGTATGTAGCCAGTAGCGTCAGATACTTGTTGTTTGACCAATCTCTCGGAGAAGGAGAGAGGTCGATCGATCACTTCTCTCGGTATGCATGAACTTCTGTACTGAATGGTTCTCTCGATCACTTATGTATATATAGTATGTAGAGTCGACCAAGCACAGACATAAGAGAGGACACTTCTCTCTATTAATTAGCTAGCTAACACAATATATGAAACACATAAATTAACCCCCCAAAACCCCCAATCCCCCCCTCCTTTCAAAAAAATAACAAAAACCCCAACCACTGGAATGCTGACGCGTGGATGCTTTTTGGTCCCGGTTGGTGCCACCAACCGGGACCAAAGGACCCCCGATTGGGCTCGGCGCACAGGGCCACGTGGAGGCACATTGGTCCCGGTTCTTGTTTGAACCGGGACTAATGGGTGGAGGTATTAGTAACGGCCCATTAGTCCTGGTTCATGAACCGGGACTAAGGCCCTTACGAACCGGGACTATTAGGTGTTTTTCTACTAGTGTATTACTGTACAACGGCATTGTTTTGCGATTGAAATTAAGTTTTCTGGCACAACAGTACTGATTTGCGATTGAAAATTTTCTTTTCTCGCAAAACAATTTCATTGCGATTGAGATTAATTTTCTCTCGCAAAATATTAATTCACTTTGCTGAATTATCTTGCAACTTGATAAAACATCATCTCATTTAATTTGAGGTCTATATAATTCAAGTTTTTCACTTGAACTTCAAGATTGCAACATCATTACTATTCATTATGATAGTGGTGTATTTCTGTTGAGTACGATGTATTCCGGAATGTATGTATCTTCATGTTCGCTACATGTCGAGATTAATACGTCTATTTGCAATTGAGATTTTTAATTTCTTGCAAATAAGAATGCAAAATTCAAAGTGATTTCTTCAAATTGATGTATTGGGATCACAAGGTAGTCATATAGATCCAATGTCTTCGCAGATTATCAATGACTACTGTTAAAGCCTATATTTTTTCATTTTGACATTATAATTGCTTTACAAAGTGCTCTCCCACACATTTTACTAAGTCATGACATAAGACATTACGTGAGTATCTACTGATTTCATCAGAGTATACTCTCTAGTGTTGTGAGATCTACTCCATTTTGGAGATTATCTTCAAGGTGTCATATTTAGCAATTTGAGGTTCACGCTAATGGTTTCAAAATAACTTCTTGAAATACACATTGATTTTGCTAAGTTCATTACAACATCAACCATGATGGTCCTTAATTTACTGATTGTAAATTAATTATCTCTGGTTTACCCATAGCGGTAAAATATGGCTATAGAATTTGAGGCATTCGCTCTCAATGGCCACCACTGCCCTATCTGGGCCATGGACATCATGACCGCTCTTGTGTCCCGTGGGATAATGCCTCTGGTCAGGATCACACCGCTAACAGAAAAATGGTGTCTTATATATCATAAGGCATTAGATTCAGATCTCGGCATCTGATTATTCTGTATCAGCAATTCATGGGATACAATGAACCTCAAGGGCAAAGGTTTGAATCTTACTTCAACCTTCAATCCGACATCACCAGCTGTGACGGGACCCTATGAGCATGGAGAATGTGATGGTTGAATATGCCTCAAACAACATGTTTGGAGACTATGAATAGTTTTTCAATCTCCTGAGTGGTCAATATAATTAATGTACATTTATGATGTTGTAACAACAACATAAGTATTGTTGTCATCGTCGTATATTGTATATCACAATATATTGTATCAGCACTTTGGTACAAATACATTTGTATGTCTATATATCTGATAGTGATTTTCATATTGAGAATCTTCATGTCTATATATAGATTTCTACGGGAGTCAATCCGATGAAAAATGATATGTGCCTTGTGGACATATGCACCACAAACTCTATACTTAGGGAAGTTCAATGTTTCCACTCTCATTGAGAGAAAGGAGATATTTTAAAATCGCTAGACGCGATGAGGTATTTGTTGGCTCAACTCGAGTCATATTTACTATCCCTGTGGGTACTCGAGTAACGTCAGGATGCTTTATGCTTCTCAGGTTTCACTCATACCCTACTAAACTATGGAGGTATCCGTCAAAATAGTTTCCATAGCGAAACTTATGATGACAACAAAGAGGAATAACTTCTCTTTACCATATGCAATGGATATGGCAAGCACATTCAATGTGTATCATCTGGATTGTACTACACATATGACACAACCCGTAGCACATGTTGTTACGTGATAGTTTTCCAAAGTGTCTTGTACATGACAAACTTGGCATACGCGCCTTGGTCATCGAGACATTGGATTGAAACCGAAACTATCAGCAATTCCATTGGTTTATGATTATTATGATGCTAAATTCTAACAATATTTAGATTTTGTGTGCACTACATATGACACAGGGAAGCTAATTTTAAGGATTGCGCACCTTAAAGTTTATGCTGAACCACTCAGACTCCTTGAATGCATCAAGTCGAGGTAAGTGGTTTTTCCCAACCATTGACTAGACTATTCAGGTATCCATGGTTTTCCCAAAGACACATCTACATGATGGTCTCAAGTGTGCTTTATTACACAAAACCATTGACTCATTATCCTGACATCGATTTCAAGCAAATCGAAGGGATAGCATTTGCAGAATTCTCCTTGAGTGCCTTTTTGTATGGCCCTCGGATTGAAGTTTAGCAATTTGTCCTAATGTCTAGACTCAAAATTGTTTGGTAGAATCCCGTCCAAAGAATTGAGCTCATTGCATGATCTTTACTTTGAAATTGCAACTTACCAACTTTACGTTGGAGTCATGGAGTTTTACACGCTCATGACCAAACTGAATAATTTTATTCCCCTCTATCTTTGATACGTGGAAATCTACCAAGTATTTCCTATCTGCGTAATTCGGTTACACACCGATATCATCACCCCGACATACATCATTGGCCCCTCAACATTTAGTTGGGATCTATGTGAGGAATAACTGTATTACTGTCAATGCCTCAAGCCCCTCACATGGGGAATTATTCAAGGCCAGTATGTTGATTCAATGAGGAATATTTCCATGCATTAGGGGGAGAATTCAAGTACCATAAAGAATGCCAGGAAATTAGTGGAATGTTCAACACATTTCTACCTCATATCCACGTAATCAAAGAGCTGAACCATGTGTTCAGAAGATTTGCAACATATTGCAAATAACCTGCCAGATTCATTTACTGACTATAAAGGTGTCACACAATCCTACAATCCTGCAAAGTATGCCTGAAAGAGTGGAGGTACCAACAAAATCCACTCCACTCCCCGTTCAAAGCAACATGGGGAGATGTATGGCAGAAGTACATCAGGATTCGGCTTCTCGCAAGCAAGGATATCAAGGCCTGTGAATCAGTAAATGCAAGTCAACTTCACGTTGGCAGACACCTAATGGGTAGTATACACCCAGCGAACGGGAAACCTCCACCAACCCAGGTCATAGTGAACACAATGACCGGGATATTGGAATACCCGACTTAGCCGCATTGGGAAATTATGAGCAATCACCTTGGGTAACGATATTTCCATCAACTCTATATTGATATATAGATTCTGGAGAAACATATAACCGGAAGTCTACAATTGTCGACATACATTTCTCAACTAGATTGCAAAACCTTTCACATGATTCAGGTCCAAATACCATGGCCATGGCAAAGTGTGAACAACACTCCGACTGAACTCAAGCAAAGGGTATAATCTAGGTAGAAATGATCTTGCTCAATAATGGGAAGGTATTCATAAGCAATACCTACACCAGTTTTCTTCTGGAAACAGAATTGAGAACAATGAGGTGGTGAAACAAAGAGCAAGTATTGTAGCACAAGGGTTCATGCAGATACCCAACTATTCTCCAGAGGTGGAATCTCTTTCCGATAACTTATATCATTAGCAGTACAAAATCATCTATCTCTGCAGTTGATAGATGTAGTGATTACATATCCATGTGGATCACTAGATTCAGACATATATGATTGATTTCCGATGGAATCTCAATTCTGAATCGAAATACAAAATGCAACATACATTGTGTAAAACTAGTAAGTCACCATGCGACTTATTGTGGTCGGTACATATGGTACAACCGATGTAGTGAGTTTCTTATACAAAAGGATTACTCCTGCAAAGATGATTATCCATGTTTGTATGTCTGCAATGACGACACATGTAATCATCTAATGACGGAGTTTATATGAAGGATTTGGGTAAACCAAAACACCGCTCGTTACTACAACTTGAGCACCTTCATTCATGCATTATGGTATACTATATTGTCTATGTCCAAAATATATTGGAGAAATTCATTGTGGACAAATCTTATCCATCACTAACTCTCATGGTAGTTCATTCTCTAGATATTGAGAAAGATCTATTTAGACCAAGAGATGATGGAAATGAGATATTGGGACTCAACGTTCCATAATGCCATTGGATCCACCAAACACAATTGGTTGGTACTCAAGAATATCTTCCGATATCTCCAAGGCATCAAACATCTTGTCCTGGTTTTTCAGTTTCATAGAAATGTGAACACTGATATCATTGGATACATCGATCAGATCCCCACTATGTCAGATTATTGACAAGTTTAGTGTTCCTACTAGGTGTGGTAGCCCCCTCATGAAGAGTCTTCGAAACAGACCTCATGGCTACATTCACCAACCATTATCTCAACGATAATGTTTCTTGTGTTGCCCGGATGCAAACAGGTTACATAATAAGCAATATCACTATATTGCTTATCTTGCAAGTCAAATCATGCGACTGATTTGTTCAGCGGGTCTCTACCAACTTCTATGTTTTGGTATGTGACAGCTTCGAATTTTGCAAGAATAGGGGGAGTATCTTCCTGAATTGTTCTTGTTCAATGCATCATATTATACCCTTTTTCCCTTCATGAGTTTACTTTACATATTCTCATAAAGGTTTTTAATGAGGTAATATCAACATGAGATCATATGTCATACTTTCTGTTTCCTCCACCGGAGTTTTGGGGAAAGTATATATGACATATTTATTGTCCTCTAAACTCTATGAGTTTTCTCGTGTTGAGCTAAAAGAGACAATGATATAATGTTGTGCCATTTTCTTCTTATTTTTCCCACTGGGTTTGAAGGAGTTTAGCAACATATCAAACACCTATCTCCTCATATTTTTCCCACAGGATTTTTGGAGGAGCTTTTTCAAGATGATGATACTTACACTAACAAGCATGGATTAGGGGGAGTGTTAGGATTTAATTAATCCTATTAATCCCTGCGTTTCCTAATCAAGGCGGTTGTCTCGTGTCCCTTCGGATGCACCACTTCGGGGGCTATATATATGTGTAATCCCACCATCAATGAGAACAACGATTCACTTTTACTTCTTTGTCTATTGTCTCTCTCTCTCTAGTCAAAACAGTTTACTCCCGTATCCATCCGCGGATAGGAGGGACCAGTCCACAGACACAGGTGCGGAGTCGGCCATCCTACGCTGCCCGCATACATTTCAAACACTGTTTCAATTAACCGAACGAAATTCATGCAAACAAAACAGATTTTCATATAAACCGGAGCATATTCACTACAATTCGATTATTTTTTTTATTTAGAAAAAGCAGCCAGAACCTAAACCTATCATACGATGGCGCGCGTCGTCCACTCCCTTTGTATTCTGCATCACCGACCACGTCCTTCGTCTGCTGTCTCCATGAGCGGCCGCGGGGTTTAAGAACCCTGAAGTGAAGGTGTGGTCTCCGTGCGAGGAAGAGTACATGATGCCCTGCTACCTCCCATGCCCTACTCATCCTCAAAGGATTCCACGACCTATCCGTCGCCGGTGCTAGTGTATATAAGGTGGATGATGGACGTGGTTGGTCCGTCACTGTCCACCTGCCACATGCACTGCCGAAAGTTGGACAGTAGCGTGTAGGACGCGCAGCTGGCGGCGTTGGAGTCCTTGCTCCATGGTTAGGCCGACATGCACAAGCGCAGGGTCCGGCGCTGTGTTGCGATCGGAGCCTGTCTCCGTCGTAGGGTCATCATTGGAGACCTCTGGCGAGCTGGCCGGCATGCCATGCTCGATCCGATAGGCGCGACGAGTCTACCAGGTGACTGCCAGGGTGGCCACCTCGTGCTTCTGCTCCAATGACAGGCTCTCCCACATCGTCCAGAGCTTGCGGTTGTGCAGGAGGCGGTGCAAGGAAGGAGGATGTAGAGCAGGATTGTGTTGTGGTATGAAGTTTAGTCGGGTGTGGCCACCTTTAAATAGCGGATTCACTACGTCGGTCGGCGAGCCTACTTAATGATGACATATGAACGGATGGGCATTGAACGAGTGTGGTATATATTTGTCCCGTACAGTAAACATCTCTCCGGCATTGAACATGCACGGACAGTGAAAAGGTTGCATCCGCTCTAGGTCAGCGCCATTGCGGAGCGGCCGCTCCACAGCAGTATGAATGCGAGCAGCTATCACCGAGCAGAAAATGTTCATAAAAAATCAATTTTAGTTCATTAGGAAACAAAAAAAATGTTCATTTTTCAAATAGTGAACATTTTTCTGAAGTCGTGAACTTTTTTACCTTTTTTTATTTAGTGAATATTTTTAAAAATTCTTAAGTTTTTGTGAAACCCTGAACTTTTTAAAGAAGCGGCAAACAAGATAACAAAAAAAACACAAAAAACAAACGAAACTACCTTGGGGGAGCCCCTCAGGGGTCCTTTTGGTGGACTGAGAGCGCGCCGCAGCCGCAGTGTGTCTTATGCTGGGCACCCCCTAAGGATTTTATTTTATTTTTATTTCTCTGCATGCGTTTTGTGGTTTTGATATTTTTTTGCTTTTTGGTTATCACCTGGTTTTCTTGAGATTTTTGAGGAATATTGTTTTGGGAAAAAGAATTTTGTTTGTACGTTTTTTTTTGCTTCCAGAGGAGGCATAGATTTGCTTCTCGCAGAGGGACATTTTTTATTCCGCGAGAGGCATTGTGCCTCTCAGAAATGAAAAAACGTACTAATATATGATCTAGTTTCAAAGATGTCTACGTGAAGAATACAGTAGTGAAAACGGTTCGGAATATAGATGCACGGTTCAAGATATAAAATGTTTTGAAATACGATTCTACGAAAAAAGGAAAAAACTATAAGATTGCCACTTGTCAGCCCCTGAGGAGGTGGGAGTGACTTTTACATGGGGTGCCCATTAATAACCGGTGATTTCTCTATGTCTCGCTCCACGCGACACAGAGCTAAATGTTAATGTAAGCTTTGAAGAAGGTAGTCATAAAAAATAAGTTTTAAAAAATATTAATCATATATTTGGAAACATATATAAAAAATATTCCTGAAGTATAAAAAAATTATGATGTGTATGAAAAAAGTAAATATCCAGAAATATATGTTTTAAAAATATTAATCATGTATTTGTAATATATTAAATATGTATTTCCAAAATACAAAACATGTATATATAAAATGTTAAACATGTATAGAAAATGTGTCATATTTATAAGAAAAATGTATAATGTGTACCAGAAAACAGACAAAGGATCAGATATTCAGAAAACAAATATGTAAATTACATATACAAAAATTGTTAACTATGTATTAAAAATGTTTTAGATGTATTCCAAAAATGTACAATGTGCATAAAAAATAGACGTGAAACATTTATTTGAAAAAAACTATTATTCATGTATTTGAATAATGTTAAACCTGTATTGACGTATACGAAAAATGTACAATGTTTAATAAACATGTAGACATGTGAGCATTTTTTTAATTTGTATTTTATTGTTCCATTAGTGAATATTTTTGAAATTATGAACCTTTTGGAAATCCTGAACTTTTTTAAAGAAGCAAAAAACAAGAACTGAACAAAAAGCAAAAAGCAGAATGAAACGAAAAAGAAGACACTGATAAGTGCCACACATCTGGGACAAGCACATGAAAAACTCCGAGCATTGTTTATGACAAGTTTAGTAATGCGAGGATGACAACTTTAGTTGTCAAACATGGCAACTTTCATGGCTCAGTTTATTTTTGATAGAAATTTGCCGTGTATCACTGGAATTTGCCAACCTTACATGACTGGAATTGCCATCGAAAGACGTCAGGGCCAGAGTAGCACACACCTGACTTGTGACACTTATCATTTGGGAAAAAAAAGGGAAACCCTGCCCCGCACCTTGGCCAACCCAAGTTTGCGCGTGGGGAACGAAGGGGTGCGGAGCTCTCAGCTTGGAGAACACCATCGACGTCGACCAGAGGTCGCCGGTGTTGGGAAATCTGAATGTTAGAGAAACATTTGTAGTGGCGACCTAGTATATCTGGTGGTAGCATTGCGCGGCTAGTGAGGGGTGAAAATGTTGCTTCTCTTGCCAGCACAGCCTTCTCAATTCAGGCGCTAGTTGCAATTTGCAAGGGCATCGTCGACAATTGTACCTCGTGAAGTAACATACAAGCTTAACGTGGTGCTTCATTTTTTGGTGATGGAGCGGGTGCAATTTTGAGAAACTCAAAAGGAGAAGCCATGGCATGAGCATACTGGGAGCTAGACCATCTTAGGCCGCGCTTGGATTGACTGTAAGTTAATACGGGTGTATCAATTTTACAAGTGTATCTTACTGGATTAGAGTATTTCCGGTCGGAAACGATACAGACCTGCAGATGCTGTATTTTTTTACGGGTTTATCCGATAAAAATACGACAATCCAAGCGAGGCCTTGTGGATGTAGTCACTGGGGAAGCAATGGCTCTTCGAAAGGGCCTGGAAGTCATTGAGAATTTGGGTTGCTCTTTTGTTATTACTGAGACTAACTCTCCGAAAGTTGTTGATGCCTGTTGTGGAGAAACTGAGGTGATAGGCCCTTGTGCAGCTATCATGATGGAACTTTTTTGATATGATTCATTACATGGCACGGTTCGGGTTCAGCACCGTCTGCGGGAAGCAAATAGCATGACACACGAAATAGTTAGCCATACTTTGGATTCTAGGTCATCTTTTCTTTGGGATGGTGATCCTCCCTGGTTTTTTTAAAGACATTCTGAATGATGTAGTAATTCATAATTTCTCTATGAAATAAAGTGCGCCATGATGGCTTTTCGTTTAAAAAAACGCTATATCCAACGAGGTAGCAAGCTTGTGGAACGAACTGACTCGGACGAACCAGCCCGGCCCGGCTCGCAGTCACAAGCCCGGCACCTCACCGCCCGCATCCGCAAAGCGAATCAATCACCGCATGGCTCTCCGCCCGCCACGCCACCACACCAAATCGCCGGAGTTAATTGCACGTTGGTACCACACTTGTGCACCTACTCACGAATCAGTACCACTACTCGTGCATGTCGCAGTTCAGTACCAACTCAGGGCCTAAGTGATGCATAACGGACTGACAGCCGTATAAGTGAGTATTGACCATGTATCTGACAGACTGGGCCCACATGTCAGGGGACACGGTGGCCAATCGGCGTGTGACCGGTGCGCTGGCTAGGACGAGGCCGGTGCGGTCGGTTACATGGGCTCGGTCGGACTCGCCTCACTCTCGCTCGACCTCACTCTCACTCTCGCTCTCCCTCCTCTCTCCGATTCGCCGCTGCCCGCCGCCCGCCGCCGCCGCCACCTCAACCGCCTCGCCGTCGCGCCATGGAGGACGAGAGCAGTCAGGACTCAATCGTGCAATACATGAACCTCTCCGACGATGAAGCCGTGCATTATCGGGCGAGTTGTAGAGCTAAGGTTAGGGTTGGGTTATCAGATTTGGGATTTGGGGGGATTTGATCTGATTTGGGGATTTTGTTTTCCTTTTGTTCTTGTAGATCCCTGCTAGCATTGAAGACTAAGACTACAGTGGCATTGAGACAGCACCCAAAGTTCTTTGCCATCAGCATGGTGTGGCGGCTGAGAGGCGTGTAGCATTCGAAGCATTTAACACGGGCAGGAGGTTCTTAGTCTGTCCTATGAGTGTAAGATTCTGTCGAAACTCTGTGTTAATGGAATTGTTTAATCTAGCCATGTGCATAGAATTGTCCAGTCCAGTGCATAGAATTCACGTTCTTTAATCTAGCCATGTGCTGATGCACATTGTTTAATGAGTACTCTTGTACCATAGCTGTGATGGTCATTTTGTACCTGTGAGGGTCATTTTGTAGCCATTTAGTACTACTGATGCTAATCAGTGGATTAGAAAATGTGTTGATGCTTGCCATGTATATTTAATTTGGCCAGTAATTTTATAATTGGTCAACTGCTTCGTTTGCAGTGCATATAATCATTGTTTAGCTCACAAGAGTACTCACTTTGCAAATTATTTGACTGTTTAAGGTCAGAGAGATTCAATGTCAGAAGCTTAAAATTCAGTTAGTGTTTAGTGTCAGAGGTTCATTCTTTAGTTGGCTATATTACTAAAGTTGTTTCTCAAAGATGCTTAAAGTTCATTTTTTTAATTCAGTGGCTAGTCATTTAGGGTCCTACATTGTTTAAAGATGCTGCCAGTTGCTCAAAGTTTATTGCTTAAATAATTTGCCTAGGAGATTGATTCTGCACATGCTATGGTTGTTTATATTGCAGGAAGATGACAACTGTGGTATTGTTCTCTGGGTTGACCCAGAGTGGCCTCCTACATTGCAGAATGCCTTGTTGAAGCTATGGGAAATGTATCATGACAACAAGAGTGATAGGAGGAAGGATAACCTGGAGAGTTCGCTCACTATTCACCATTTGACTGAAGAAAAAAATAATCTAGAGGCCAACTATGACAAATTGGTTGAAGATGTGCACCAACTGTTCAATGCTCAAGAGGATAGGATGGTAGATTTCAGCTATTTGCAGGCTAAGATGCAGAATGTGCATGTTTCTAATTCAGTTGTTGTATCTGACATGAAGACAGAGACGGGGAAGAAAGATGCAGAGATCTTCAAGCTGCAGGAGAAGTATAAAGTACTAATGAACCTGACACAATCTCAAGGCACTTGCATCAGGAACCTGAAGTTTAATCATCTAAAAAAGAAGGAAGTGCTTAGTACATCCACGAGGAACCTGCAATTCCGGGTTGATGACTCAAAAAATCTGAGGAAAAGCTCACCCAGGAGAACACCCAGCTGCTCCTTCACATGGGTGATCTCAAGAAGGGGCATGACAAGCTCACAGCAAGGAGAGATCAGCTAAAGATTCAGATTGCTGAATTGTTGAAGTCAGAGGAGAAGAACAATCAGAAATTGAAGGGGGTCCTGGACATCTTGTCAGAATGAAAATGTAGAGGAAGAGCAAGAGCAAGATCCAGATCAACATGAAGAAGAAGAATGCTTGCTTTGCTGACCTTTTGTGAAGTATGTTGTTGTGAACTAAGTTATGTACTATGGATGTGTAGTTGTTGTGAACCACTATGTTGTTACTTTAAGTTGTTGTGAACCACTATGGTGTTGTGGTGAACCACTATGTAGTTGCTGTGAACCACTATGTTAACTCTTAGTAGCTGTGAACCACTATGTTAATCAATATGTTGTTGTTGTGAACCAGTTTGTTGTGAACCAGTTTGTTGTGAACCAGTATGTTAACTCTTAGTTGCTGCTTGTCTTAGTTGCTTGAACTCTTTTATGAACCCCCTAAAACAAAGTTGCTTGAACTCTATGGTGTTGTGGGTCCGTCGACGTCGAGAACCCCCTAAACCAAAGTGGTTAGGCATTTAGGGTCCGTCGACGTCGAGAACCCCCTAAACCAAAGTGGTCAGGCATTTAGGGTCCGTCGACGTAGAGAACCCCCTAAACCAAAGTGGTTAGGCATTTAGGGTCCGTCGATGTCGAGAACCCCCTAAACCAAAGTGGATAGGCATTTAGGGTCTGTCGACGTC
>NC_041385.1:785350727-785406583 GCF_002162155.2 Triticum dicoccoides | reverse complement strand
GTCGACGTCGAGAACCCCCTAAACCAAAGTGGTTTGGCATTTAGGCTCCGTCGACGCGAGAACCCCCTAAACCAAAGTGGTTAGGCAATTAGGCTCTGTCGACGTCGAGAACCCCCTGAACCAAAGTGATTAGGCATTTAGGCTCCGTCAATGTCGAGAACCCCCTAAACCAAAGTGGTTAGGCATTTAGTGTGACGCCCCATGTCTGATGCTCCAGTTGCCTTCCATTTATTTTAGTTGTTGTCGTGTGTTTTTTGTGTGTGGCGTTGTCTTGGTTGTTTTGCATATTTCTTTTCTCTATGTTTGTTGCCATGATCATGTTGAGTGCATTGTCATATTTGCTTCTTGCTTCATGATCATCAGTGTTTACATTGCTTTGTGCCTTTTGTCATTTTGCATTTCATCATAATCACCATGTGCATCGCATTCTTTATGATTTTGTCTTGCTCTATGCATGTTGCATGTGACCAAACCCCTTGCTATGTCTCTCAAATCTACCCATGCATCAACACCTCCTTCTTCCTTCCTATTCCTTTCATTTTTGCTAGTGCCATTTTCTGTCCTCCATAAATGTTCATTCTTTTCCTATAAATCCTGCTCATTGCCTACACCCTCTCTGCCAATTTTCGGCTCATATGAATATGTTTTGGTTGGGTTTAAAAATGGCTCAAGTTTGAATTTAATTCAAACTTGAATTATTTTTATATCTCTAAAAATGTCCAAATAATTTTATTCAAATTGTTCATAAATCCAGGATCTCATATCTATCTTTGCCTCAATCTACTTCCTTCCAGATTCCCTGTGCATTTCTTCTCTTGTTATTCTATCTGAAGAATTAAAGAAAAGAAATGAGGGACAAAGGAAGAGCAGCCCAGTGAAGCCCACCTATCTTACCTGTTCACTGCAGCCCACAACGCACTGCCAGCCCATCTCCATAGGAGCTTCGTCCTCCCACTGTACGAAGCGCATCGAGAGCCTCCACGTCGGCAGCCGCCTTGATTTAACGGCCGGAACAGCCTCCCTACCTCCTATAAATCATGCCCCGGTGCCCTAGGGTCTCTCCTGTTTCCATTCGTCCCTCCTCCTCGTCTAGCCGCCGCAAGGTAAGCAACTCCACGCCATAGCCGTCGCCAACGCCATGCTCGAGCTCTACTCCGGGGCGATCAAGCTCGACGCCGTCGTCTTCTTCCTCTGGGAGCGACGCCCGCGTCTCCTTCTTCTCGACCTCGCAAGCGCCCATTCGAGCCACGGATCGACCTCCTCCTTGACGTCTTCTTCCCCTGCTTCCTCTGCTTCATGGACCCGAAGCCCCGCCAAGTCTCCGCCGCCGCTCAGCGCGCTTCCCGCCATCTCCACTGCGTCTAGTTCAACCACGACGTCGCCAAAACCCGTGGTGAGCTCATGCTCCTCCCGGTCTTTGTCCTCTTGTTGATTATGTCCACGAAGTAGGCGTTCTGTGCATATCCGAGGCCTTGATCACCGAAAATCTTTGCAACCTCTGTTGTACCCCTGCTTGCATGCCCGAGCTCGCCCAGTCTCTGCCGCACTTGCTTGCCGACGCCCGAGACGAGCACGGCCTCGTGCTCGAGCCAATCTCCCGCAGCTGCTCCGCACGCACGCATCCATACCCCATTCCCGCAGCCTCCCTAGAAGGATTCCGCACCCCCGCCGGTCCTCTGAAACCACAGCAGTTGTTGCTGTTGGCTCCCGTCGCCGGCGAGTCCCCGTGCGGACGCTTCAGTTTGGGTCCTGGTCGCGTTGACCATATGCTTCATCTTCCCGCTGATCTCCCATCGCATCACTAGCACGTAGCTAGCCTAGTGGTTGGAGCAGCCACTATCCATCCGAGGGGTCTGGGGATCGAGTCCCAGGCGCCCCATATTTTTGCTCTGTTTACCCCTTATTTCTATGCACACACACTCAGCGCTCACCTGGGCCAAGTCCTCCTGGGCCGCTGCAGGTTGCTGCAATCTGGCCCGTGCATATTTTTCCAGTCTGTGTATTTTAGCATTTTCCAGTGCATGCATATTTACCGAAAATGCCACTGTTTTGTATTGTTTATAACTAAAAATGCATGCATCCAGATTGGACAAACTATATATGTAAAATGCTTAGACACACTCAGCGCTCACCTGGGCCAAGTCCTCCTGGGCCGCTGCAGGTTGCTGCAATCTGGCCCGTGCATTTTTTTCCAGTCTGTGTATTTTAGCATTTTCCAGTGCATGCATATTTACCGAAAATGCCACTGTTTTGTATTGTTTATAACTAAAAATGCATGCATCCAGATTGGACAAACTATATATGTAAAATGCTTAGAGTTGTATCTAGTTTCACAATATGCAACTTTCATCCCTGTTAAAAATGTTTAAAATTGTTGTTTGTAATAATTTGCACAAATGCCATGTTAAAATGATTTATTTCATAACTAAATAACCGTAGCTCGGTTTTAAATAAATTTTATATGTAAATGGGGTGAAAAAATGCATAGAATAACTTGATGCAATTTATTTTGCTGTTTAACAACATTAAAATTGTATATAGGGCAGAACAGTACCAAATTCATAATTTGCATATGAGGATTTTCCGGAATTGTTGTTTGTTGTTTCGGCCTCATTTAAACTTGCCTAGATAGGTAGTTTAATTATGCTTCACCTCTCGCCATGTTTAACAACATTTAATATCGTTTGGTAGCTTAAATGAGATTAAACTAAATATGTCAATGGGGTGTTTTGTCAATATGCAACTTGTTGCATATTGAGCTCCACTTAACTTGTAGTATTGCTTGTTGCACCTTGCCATGCCATGCCTCATTAAACCGGACATGCATCATACTTGCTTGTGCATCATGCCATGCTTATGTGATGGTTGTTTACCATGTTGTTTGCTTCTTTCCGGGTTGCTTCTCTCGTTAGCTTCGGTTTCGTTCTGGAGTTGTGAGGATCCGTTCGACTACGTTTGTTCGTCTACTTCATGGACTCGTTCTTGTTACTAGCGGGATTTCAGGCAAGATGACCGTCACCTTGGATCTCATTACTGTAATTGCTATGCTAGTTGCTTCGTCCTATCGCTTTGCTGCGCTACCTATCTTTTGCGCTTCAAGCCTCCCAAATTGCCATGTCAGCCCCTAACCTTTTCACCCTTCCCAGCAAATCATTGCTTGGCTATGTTACCGCTTTTGCTCAGCCCCTCTTATAGCATTGCTAGTTGCAGGTGAAGATGAAGATTGCTCCATGGTGCACAAGTTTATGTTGGGATATCACAATATCTCTTATATTATTAATGCATCTATATACTTGGTAAAGGGTGGAAGGCTCAGCCTTATGCCTGGCGTTTTGTTCGACTCTTGCCGCCCTAGTTTCGTCATATCGGTATTATGTTCCCGGATTTTGTGTCCCTAACGCGGTCGGGTGATTTATGGGACCCCCTTGACAGTTCGCTTTGAATAAAACTCCTCCAGCAAGGCCCAACCTTGGTTTTACCATTTGCCTCACCACCACCTACATTTCCCTTGGGAGTCGCTCTCTCGAGGGTCATCTTTATTTTAGCCCCCCGGGCCAGTGCTTCTCTAAGTGCTGGTCTGAACCGAGTAGACTGCGGGGCCACCTCGGGGAAACTCGAGGTCTGGTTTTACTCGTAGGATGTCTCATCCGGTGTTGCCCTGAGAACGAGATATATGCAGCTCCTATCGGGATTGTCGACGCATCGGGCGGCTTTGCTGGTCTTCTTTTACCATTGTCGAAATGTCTTGTAACCGGGATTCCGAGACTGATCGGGTCTTCTTGGGAGAAGGAATATCCTTCGTTGATTGCGAGAGCTTATCATGGGCTAAGTTGGGACACCCCTGCAGGGTATAAACTTTTGAGAGCCTTGCCCACAGTTATGTGGCAGATGGGAATTTGTTAATGTCCGGTTTTAGATAACTTGACACTAGATACGAATTAAAACGCATCAACCGCGTGTGTAGCCGTTATGGTCTCTTTTCGGCGGAGTCCGGGAAGTGAACATGGTTTTGGGTTATGTTTGACGTAAGTAGGAGTTCAGGATCACCTCTTGATCATTGCTAGCTTCATGACCATTCCGATGTTTCTCTTCTCACTCTCATTTGCGTATGTTAGCCACCATATCATGCTTAGTCACTGCTGCAACCTCACCACTTTACCCCTTTCTCTCCCATTAAGCTTTGCTAGTCTTGATACCCATGGTAATGGGATTGCTGAGTCCTCGTGGCTCACAGATTACTACAACAACAGTTGCAAGTACAGGTTTTGCGATGATTATGACGCGAGAGCGATGTTTGCTTACTTTGGAGTTCGTCTTCTGCTTCTTCTTCGATCAGGGGATAGGTTCCAGGTCGGCAGCCTGGGCTAGCAGGGTGGATGTCGTTTGAGTTTCTATTTGTGTTCATCCGTAGTCGGATGTTGCTCTTATGTATTGCGATGTTGTATTCATGTGGCATTGTATGCCTTTTGTATGTATCCCCATCTATTATGTAATGTTGATGTAATGATATCCACCTTGCAAAAGCGTATCAATATGCGGTTCTATCCTTGGTGGGACCTTCATGTCTCTTTAGGATAGTATCGCATATTGGGCGTGACAAGTTGGTATCAGAGCCTCGACCGACCATAGGAGCCCCCCTTGATTGTTGGCCGTTGTTGATTCTAGAAGAAAACTATTTTGAGTCTTAGGATTATATATATCGGAGAGTAGGATTCTTTTTACTCCACAGCCCCCTTCGTCGCTCCGGTGAGGACTCTCGACGTAGATGTTTTGTCTTTCCTCTCATCAATTTTTCACAAATTTTTTTAGGATCACGTGGGTATCTTGGAATCGTTCTAATAGTCTTGTGACGAGAACATTGTTCTTGGTGCCTCCTGACATTTAGGGGTTGTGGCAGTGTCCCGGGGAGTTGAGCTCCGAGGTGTTGTCGTCACAATTTTATCGTTGTACTTCTGGAATACCTGAGTTTTGCCGACATCGAAAATCTCTTTTATGCAGTTGTTGGTGAGATAACCTCGATGCCACCAGTACTGGGGAGTTCGGGAGTATTGCCATAGCTCGTATAACGGATGCTTTTCGAAGGTTGAGGTACACGATTTCCGAAGGTTTCTTGGTTATGTGTTGACGGATGGATACAACTGGATGTAGGGATTGTTAGTTTGGGTGAGATATATTGCTTCCCCTGTATCCCCAACACCTAATTGCATAACCAGAAAGTTTCGGGAGTTTATAGGTGGGAATTCAAGTAGCTCCTAGAATATCTTTCCAACGGATGCATGATATGGGATTGGGTAAATCTTTATCATATGTATTTGTTCCGGCTTATTCTGCAAGCCAAATCCTTTGTTTTGTTTTATTTGTGGTATTCGAGTTGCTTCGATGTCAAGTCTTGAATCCATACCTTTCCTAACCGGTGTTCTCATATTCCTATGGGGATACTAATCCTTCTTGATCATCGAGATTGCCATCTTAATTCTATTTCCAACCGGTGCGTTTCTCTTCGAGATGATCCCATCATTCTCCCCATCCGCAAGATCAATTATAAGTTTTCTCAATGGTGTTTCTTCCATCCGTCCCAAGTTGCCTTTGTTTTTCCCTCCCTCCCAACCCTTTTCCTTCAAGGAATCCAACTTCTTAATCAAGTATCCATTTTATTCATGTGATGTCTCTTCATTCTTTTCAATCAATGTTCTTACCCGGTGATTATCATGAAGATGGTCAGGAGTTTCAATTTTATTTTTCTTTGTTCACTTTTCTTCTCCGGTGGATCCAATTCAAGCTTTTAGTGTTGATCATATTCCTTTCCTCGTGTCGAATGCTTTCTCATGCCGGTGCACCTCTCAATCACTCACCTCTTGCTATTCATTTGTTCCAGAGTGTTGAAGATATCTCAGAAGATTTGTG
The DNA here is from genome assembly GCF_002162155.2 of Triticum dicoccoides. Taxonomy (NCBI): domain Eukaryota; kingdom Viridiplantae; phylum Streptophyta; class Magnoliopsida; order Poales; family Poaceae; genus Triticum; species Triticum dicoccoides. The sequence continues at coordinate 785,400,679 of NC_041385.1, read as the reverse complement.
TTTCCATTCTTAATCCGTTCAAGATATTTCAAGGTTGTTATCTCATTCAAGCCATTGAATTCAACCGGTGCAATATCTCTTTAAATCATTTCAACGGTGTTTCTCTTGAGTGGGCCCTAACCCACAGGTTTTTTCCCAGGATCTTAACTGACTCTTCTAATTTTCCCAGAGCCATTCCCAAATTCTTTTCGAAGTTTGTCGTAAGAATGAATTCTCATCAGTCATATTCCTTCTCCAAGATCGCTTTCAAATATTTTCATCGTTGCTTCATCATTTCTATTCTTCTTTGATCCGAAATGCCTCAACATTTTTGGTGGTTCTCGTCATCATTCTCAACACGTGAAGACCGAAGAAGTGTTTCCTCTAAATCTTGGTCCATTCTCTTGAATACTCATGGTTCTAGCTTCATGCTATCCTCATAATTGTTTTGATTGTGACAATTCTTTTCTTACCATGAGCATTTCATGAGTTGTTTCCATTTCTTTCCTCCGAAGGCCATCAGGTCATAATTCTTCATTCTTAGCTGTAGCTATCGTTCTTCAAATCTTACCGATGCATCATTCAAATAACCCTAATCAGTTCATGGCCTCTTCGTTCTCATGTATCTAAATCCTCTCAAGTATCTTCATTCGTTTTCCAATTCTTCCCGGTGAATTGTGCCTTGCAACTCTCCTTTTCAATTCTTATAGTGGTTCGTTCAAGATTTCACTTCCTTCGTTATCATATTAATTCATTCGTTGTTTCCAAATTCCACCGGTGGTTCCATCATACCTTCTCAAGTTTGCGCTATATCTCTCTTAATCCTTTCTACGGGAATAAGTAGTATGCCAAATCCATTGCTTGTCATCAATTTAATTTGATGAAGGATAAGCATACAATAAATATTATTCTTATTTCCTCGAGGTGATTCAATTATTTTCTTACGGAGATTGTTCATGATGAAGTAATTCTCGGTTCTAGTGTTTCATCATTTCTTTTCTGGAGTTCCAAGTTTTCTGCATTATCTCGTCGCGAAGCTCCATCTAAATCATTGCAAGGCTTAACCTTGTGTTTTCAACTTCTCTTTCTTTCTATCATCCTTTTATTACCGGAGTTCTTCATGGAGGCTCTACATGGTGGTTCGTCAAGGATTCTTTTCATTCTTCAATTGTTCTTCAAGATTTCTCTCGAAGTTATGACCCGCCAAGCTATACTCTAAAATAAACATGGTGCCCAATACATGTTTTGTTTTGAGGAGTTCAAGCATTCTTCATCTTGCATCCGAAGTGCAAGTATTCCTACCTTATCTTTTGAGATGGTGATATGTCACTCTTGACAATTTCCTTCATGTTTCATGATTCATATGTTGTCAAGAATGAGGTATTTTAAATCCATCATTTTCTCTTCGTTCAAGAGATCTTTTTGACCAATCAACTTCTTCGTTGGAGTTATCTTGTGTCAGATTTCACCTAAAGCCTTTCCTTAAGGGTTGTTGCTATTTGTGGTGATTATGCATGACCCAAGCTTGATTTTATCCTCTTGGTGGAAGAAGTTTTCATCTCTTCTTTGATCTCAAACAAGCAAAAAATTTCGTTAGTGGCAAAATTTCACCTCAAGTGTTGAGATGTTTCCATAAGCCCACTACAAGCTTATTCTTTTCGTTGTTGGTTTTCCAACAACTCCGTTATAACCTTCTTGGAAGGGTGCTTTCCAAGCTCATTTGTGGCAGAAGTTGGCATTTTCTACTCCATTCTGTTATTCCAATGATCTATTTTCTATTCTTTCTTCCGGAGGCATGGTGATGTTCCTCTCTTCACTCATCATCTCGAATTGTGAGGATCGTGTTCTTTTCATGCTTATCCATTTAACCAGAGTGCTGTGTCATCTCTTCAAGTTCTTTTCATCCTATCAAGTTTCCCTTTGTTTTTCAGTCGGAATGCTGCCTAAATTCTTCCATTCTTATTGCTTTCCTATCTTGTTCTAACCGGAGTGGTTTCAGAGTCTATCTTATTCCTTGAGCTTTCGATTCTCGTCTTATTCGCCGTTCCTCTTTTCTATCGAGTGCCCTCGACCTTTGTTCATCTTCCCTCTTGAGCTCTTGCTCACCTCATCCTCTTTTCTTCCGTCTCGTTTCTAAGATCTTGGGACGAGATCTTTTCTTAGTGGAGGAGTGTTGTGACGCCCCAAGTCTGATGCTCCAGTTGCCTTCCATTTATTTTAGTTGTTGCCGTGTGTTTTTTGTGTGTGGCATTGTCATAGTTGTTTTGCATATTTCTTTTCTCTATGTTTGTTCCCATGATCATGTTGAGTGCCTTGTCATATTTGCTTCTTGCTTCATGATCATCATTGTTTACATTGCTTTGTGCCTTTTGTCATTTTGCATTTCATCATAATCACCATGTGCATCACATTCTTCATGATGTTGTCTTGCTCTATGCATGTTGCATGTGACCAAACCCCTTGCTATGTCTCTCAAATCTACCCATGCATCAACATCTCCTTCTTCCTTCCTATTCCTTTCATTTTTGCTAGTGCCATTTTATGTCCTCCATAAATGTTCATTCTTTTCCTATAAATCCTGCTCATTGCCTACACCCTCTCTGCCAATTTTCGGCTCATATGAATATGTTTTGGTTGGGTTTAAAAATGGCTCAAGTTTGAATTTAATTCAAACTTGAATTATTTTTATATCTCTAAAAATGTCCAAATAATTTTATTCAAATTGTTCATAAATCCAGGATCTCAGATCTACCTCTGCCTCAATCTACTTCCTTCCAGATGTTCCTGTGCATTTCTGCTCTTGTTATTCTGTCTGAAGAATTAAAGAAAAGAAATGAGGGACAAAGGAAGAGCAGCCCAGTGAAACCCACCTATCTTACCTGTTCACTGCAGCCCACAGCGCACTGCCAGCCCATCTCCACAGGAGCTTCATCCTCCCATTATACGAAGCGCATCGAGAGCCTCCACGTCGGCAGCCGGCTTGATTTGATGGCCGGAAAATCTTTGCAACCACTGTTGTACCCCTGCTTGCATGCCCGAGCTCGCCCAGTCTCTGCCACACTTGCTTGCCGACGCCCGAGACGAGCACGGCCTCGTGCTCGAGCCAATCTCCCGCAGCTGCTCCGCACGCACGCATCCATACCCCATTCCCACAGCCTCCCTAGAAGGATTCCGCACCCCCGCCGGTCCTCTGAAACCACAACTGCTGTTGCTGTTGGCTCCCGTCGCCGGCGACTCCCCGTGCGGACGCTTCAGTTTGGGTCCTGGTCGCGTTGACCATATGCTTCATCTTCCCGCTGATCTCCCGTCCCATCACCGGCACGTAGCTAGCCTAGTGGTTGGCGCAGCCATTATCCATCCGAGGGGTCTCGGGATCGAGTCCCAGGCGCCCCATATTTTTGCTCTGTTTTCCCCTTATTGCTATGCACACACACACTCAGCGCTCACCCGGGCCAAGTCCTCCTGGGCCACTCCAGGTTGCTGCAATCCGGCCCGTGCATTTCTTTTCCAGTCTGTGTATTTTACCATTTTCCAGTGCATGCATATTTACAGAAAATGCCACTGTTTTGTATTGTTTATAACTAAATATGCATGCATCCAAATTGGACAAACTATATATGTAAAATGCTTAGAATTGTATCTAGTTTCACAATATGCAACATTCATCCCTGTTAAAAATGTTTAAAATTGTTGTTTGTAATAATTTGCACAAATGCCATGTTAAAATGATTTATTTCATAACTAAATAACCGTAGCTCGGTTTTAAATAAACTTTATATGTAAATGGGATGAAAAAAATGCATAGATTAACTTGCTGCACTTTATTTTGCTGTTTAACAACATTAAAACTGTATATAGGGCAGAATAGTATCAAATTCATAATTTGCATATGGGGATTTTCCGGAATTGTTGTTTGTTGTTCCGACCTCATTTAAACTTGCCTAGATAGGTAGTTTAATTATGCTTCACCTCTTGCCATGTTTGACAAAATTTAATATCGTTTGGTAGCTTAAACGAGATTAAACGAAATATGTCAATGTGGTGTTTTGTCAATATGCACCTTATTGCATATTGAGCTCCACTTAACTTGTAGTATTGCTTGTTGCACTTTGCCATGCTATGCCTCATTAAACCGGACATGCATCATACTTGCTTGTGCATCATGCCATGCTTATGTGATGGTTGTTTACCATGTTGTTTGCTTCTTTCTGGGTTGCTTCTCTCGTTAGCTTCGGTTTCGTTCCGGAGTTGTGAGGATCCGTTCGACTACGTTTGTTTGTCTACTTCATGGACTCGTTCTTCTTACTAACGGGATTTCAGGCAAGATGACCGTCACCTTGGATCTCATTACTATCATTGCTATGCTAGTTGCTTCGTCCTATCGCTTTGCTGCGCTAACTATCTTTTGCGCTTCAAGCCTCCCAAATTGCCATGTCAGCCTCTAACCTTTTCACCCTTCCCAGCAAACCGTTGCTTGGCTATGTTACCGCTTTTGCTCAGCCCCTCTTACAGCATTGCTAGTTGCAGGTGAAGATGAAGATTGCTCCATGGTGGACAGGATTATGTTGGGATATCACAATATCTCTTATATTATTAATGCATCTATATACTTGGTAAAGGGTGGAAGGCTCGGCCTTATGCCTGGTGTTTTGTTCCACTCTTGCCGCCCTAGTTTCCATCATATTGGTATTATGTTCCCGGATTTTGCGTCCCTAACGCGGTCGGGTGATTTATGGGACCCCCTTGACAGTTCTTTTTGAATGAAACTCCTCCAGCAAGGCCCAACCTTGGTTTTACCATTTGCCTCACCACCACCTACATTTCCCTTGGGAGTCGCTCTCTCGAGGGTCATCTTTATTTTAGCCCCCCGGGCCAGTGCTTCTGTAAGTGCTGGTTTGAACCGAGTAGACTGTGGGGCCACCTCGGGGAAACTCGAGGTCTGGTTTTACTCATAGGATGTCTCATCCGGTGTTGCCCTGAGAACGAGATATGTGCAGCTCCTATCGGGATTGTCGGTGCATCGGGCGGCTTTGCTGGTCTTCTTTTACCATTGTTGAAATGTCTTGTAACCGGGATTCCGAGACTGATCGGGTCTTCCTGGGAGAAGGAATATCCCTCGTTGATCGTGAGAGCTTATCATGGGCTCAGTTGGGACACCCCTGCAGGGTATAAACTTTCGAGAGCCGTGCCCGCGGTTATGTGGCAGATGGGAATTTGTCAATGTCCGGTTGTAGATAACTTGACACCAGATACGAATTAAAACGCATCAACCGCGTGTGTAGCCGTGATGGTCTCTTTTTGGAGGAGTCCGGGAAGTGAACACGGTTTTGGGTTATGTTTGACGTAAGTAGGAGTTCAGGATCACCTCTTGATCATTGCTAGCTTCACGACCGTTCCGTTGTTTCTCTTCTCACTCTCATTTGCGTATGTTAGCCACCATATCATGCGTAGTCGCTGCTGCAACCTCACCATTTTACCCCTTTCTCTCCCATTAAGCTTTGCTAGTCTTGATACCCATGGTAATGGGATTGCTGAGTCCTCGTGGCTCACAGATTACTACAAAAACAATTGCAGGTACAGGTTTTGCGATGATCATGACGCGAGAGCGATGCTTGCTTACTTTGGAGTTCGTCTTCTGCTTCTTCTTCGATCAGGGGATAGCTTCCAGGTCGGCAGCCTGGGCTATTAGGGTGGATGTCATTTGAGTTTCTGTTTGTGTTCATCCGTAGTCGGATGTTGCTCTTATGTATTGTGATGTTGTATTCATGTGGCATTGTATGCCTTTTGTATATATCCCCATCTATTATGTAATGTTGATGTAATGATATCCACCTTGCAAAAGCGTATCAATATGCGGTTCTATCCTTGGTGGGACCTTCGTGTCTCTTTAGGATAGTATCACATATTGGGCGTGACATTTAGGCTCCGTCGACGTCGAGAACCTTAACATTGCCAATAACACTAATCATCAAATCTCATAATCAAACCTTAACATTGCCAATAACACTAATCATGAAATCTCATAATGAAACCTTAACATTGCTAATAACAGTAATCACCAAATTGATAGCATAACATTGCCCATAACACTAAGATAGTTGATAGCAATTCAGTACACTCAAACATAATCATCCAACCAGTTTGACTTGTTGGTTCAGTACAATCAAACGTAAGCATCCAACCATGCGATGGTTCAGGGCACAAAACATTTATCAGTACCATGGTTTTGAGAAACAATAACTCATTACACTCATCTGTTACCACTAGGATCAAACCAGGTCATCCAACCAGTGTGACTTCTTGGGGCAGAAGATGTAGAAGGAGTTGCATATCTTGGGGCAGTGAATGGCCTTGCACCACTAGTTGATCGCTGTGAACTTGCACTAGACCTTGCTCCAGATCTTGCACCAGTCCTTGCACCAGACCTTACTCCAAATCTTGCACCAGTCCTTGCAGGTGGAGGCTGTGATCTTGGTGCGGGCTGGGATCTTGCAGGTGGAGGCTGCTGCTGTGATCTTGCGGGTGGGGGCTGTGATCTTGCAGGTGTAGGTTGCTGCTGTGACCTCTTGGTCTTGCAAAAAGAAGTGAGATTGGTATTAGCAGACAACATTAAAATATTAACAAATGTACTAGTCAACTAATACAAAAGAAGTGAGATTTGGTATTACCGCATGCTTGTTTTTCCTCATAGCCAAATCTGGTTTCAATTTTTTCAGGTATTTGGTGTATCTATGGCCTTGGAGACCACAGTTAGAGCATGTTATTGTGGCCATTCTACCGCTGTCCTTTGGCTTTGGCACTTCAAACTTGCCCTTGATCCTCTTCTCTTGCTTTCTTCCTCTCCTAACATGAAATTCTGGTGGCTCTATGTCTGGTCCAGGTGTCCTTATCCAGTCATGTTCACCAGGAACAGGAAAGATCATAGGTTCATATGCTGCCACATAAAATGGTTTTCTGAAGAATTTACAAACAAAGCTTCTGGAAACCTCTTGGCCTTGTTAACTTCTGAAATTGCATGGTTGCATGGTAGGCCACTGAGGTACCATTATGATTATCCAAGTTCACAGGGTTTGTTCGCTGCCCACTGGTCACTTGCCATAAATTAACACTAGCTTGAATGGGTTTGCAGTATCTAGCCCTCTCCTTTTCCAGCTCTAGATTCTTAGCATAGTGTGGTGTGATCTACTAGAAAGCTGTCTTTCCTCTCTCTCTCTCTCTCTCTCTCTTCTCATGCCACCCCACCATTTTCTTGTCCTTAATACCATCAACCATAGTCCTAATAGGTTTTTTCCTAAAATCAAGGATATACTTGTTGAACACCTCAGATAGGTTGTTAACAACCAAATCTGTCTTCTAGTTAGTGTCAAAAGCATGCCTTGCCCATGTTTTCTTAGGAATTGCATTAAGCCAGATCCAAGCGTCCACACACTCATTTCTCAAATCATTCATAGCAATATTAAACTTATATTCATTGTAAGCATAACTGGCATTATCCATGCATTTCTTTAGATCTTCCCCCCTAAAACCAGCATTCTGGAAATTTGCATATAAGTGTCTAAGACAATATCTTTGGTGGCAGTTTGGAAATACTCTATTCACTGCATTGAGTAGCCCCTGTTGAAATTACAACAACAAACTAAGCTACTGACTACAGATATAGTTGAAAAAAAACCAACAAACTATGCTACTGAAATCACACAGCAAACTAAGTACTTACCTTCTGTCTATCTGACATGATAGTATAAGGACCAAAGTGTCCAACTTCTCCTAGACATATCTTGAGTTGGTGTAGAAACCAGCACCAATATGTTGTATCCTCTTGACCAACAATGGCAAATGCAATTGGATAAATTTTGTTATTGCCATCTCTGCCAGTGGCAGCAAGGATCTGTGCACCTGTGGTCAGCTTAATAAAGCATCCATCAACATCTATTTTTCAAAAAAAAGAACCAATTAAGTCAGTACATAGCAAAGAAACTACAGCAAAGGTGTAATCATGTACATAGCAATGAAACTAAAGCAAAGAAACAACTAACTAACCAATGAAAGGTCTGCATCCATTGAGAAATCCCTCCCTTGCTCCATTTAAGCAGAAAACATTGCATGAAACCTTGGCCCTGGATGTGGTATTTTTTGTTGCTTTAGGAACTAGAGTTGGAACTACAACCCTACTTCCAGGGTTTGTCTGCATGATGGTTGCTGCATAGTCCCTTAACCTGGGATACTGCTTCTTGTGCTCTCCTAAGACAGCTTCCATAGCTAAGTTTTTCGCCCTATAGGCCATGTGCTTAGGAACCTCAACACCATACTTCTCATTGCAGGCATCAATCAGAGTTTGTATGCTAGTGGTTGGATCAGTCCTGAACAATGACTCATATGTCTTTGCAAGCCACTTTGCACTAGCCCTGGAAGACTCTGTAGTGGTAGGGAAAGTGTTCTCCAGGTTCATTTTTTTATAGCAAAAGTCTTTTCACCTTTGATCACAGCAGCAACAATGTGGAACCGACAGTGCTCATTTCTGCAACTTGCAATGATCCTTTGGTCAGAGTTTCTATGATATCTGAAATCTCTTGCCTGTGAAATATGCAAGCTCAACAGAGCATCTCTGAATCGCTGCTGATTTGTGAAGCACATGTACTTACATAATTGCAGGTGTGGGTGCTCCATTTTTTCATTGAACCATATCCTAGGTTTTCTTTTCTGTGCCCTACTCTTCTTGCTTTTCTTTAGGACAAATTTCAGTGGCTCATGCCCATCATCTTCACTATCCATCAGCCAACCAGTTTCTTCTTCATCTGATGAAGGAATGAAATCTTCCTTCACCTCCTTTAAAAACTAGAATGTGTTCTAGTGGTGGGGCACCTCCTAATTGGCAGCTTCTGTCTCTTCTTTGAAGGTTCTACCTGCAACTGTTGTGCTAACTCCACATTCAAGCTCTCCTCCCTCTCTTCATCCCCACTCTCTTCCTCCTCCCTCTCAAACAGATCCTCAACCTCAGTGTCACCCTCATAATGCAGTTGTTCCTCCTCTTCTGACTCATCATCTGAATATTCATCCTGATCATCTCCTAGTTGTTCCTCATCTGCTTGTCTCTTTCCATCTATTATCTCTGTGTCTTGAGAAATCATGTACTTCTCCAAGTAGTTGTCACTGCCATATGCCCCTTCTGAATTATCACTACTGTAATATCCCTCCTCCAACAAAACTTCATCCCCCATCACAGATTTCAGATTTTGTTTACCTAGATTTTTGCTCTCTTGTGTGCAAAAACCACTAGCTTCAACATTGGTACTACTACTGCCCTGACTATTAAAAACAACCCCTTGGTCATCAACAGCAAGCACAGCTGGCTCACTGAGATCATACACAACTGGTGGTGCATAAAGAATGGTCTGTAGCTCAGCATTTCTCTGAATTGCAGCACTGTTAGTGGCTGTTGCTCTAACTAACAGATTCAAAACTAAAGTATGCTCGTGCTGCTTCTTAATTTGCTGCAATTTAATGTTTGTGTCAATCAAGTCTAGGCCATGCTCTCTCTTCTCTCCTATGCATGTGTTCTCCATGTGATACAATTCATCAAAGAATGTAAATCCTTGTGTATGCAACAGTGCATACAGATTGACAAAAATGACATCAGTACTACATATCTTCCTATCCAAATTATGTAGGGCATCAAAGTGAATCCTAACATCCCAGATAGCCTCCTCCACACTACAAGTACCAGCAAATTTGGACATTTTCATTAACACTAACCCTAACCCCAAAATTGGAAGAAAGAACAGAGGAGAGGGAGGAGGACTTACAGCACCCCACCACATCCATGGGTCCAGTGATGGCTCGTGAAAGGGTTGGCGACCCAGATCTCTGTCATCCGCAGGCGCTGCTCCATGGTCAGCGGGGCCTCCTCCATTTCTTCCTCGCCACTTGAGTAGTACGACGAACTGTTGCCGTCGCCCTCGGCCAATCCTGGGTGCGCATCGGCCCCGAGGCCAGGAAGATGTCCATACCCGCCCACACCGCCACCGCTTCTTGAGCCACCGCCTACACCGCCGTCGCCCAGATTCGCCATCGCCATTGACACAGGGGAGCATGGGGAGGAGAGGGAGAGGGGAACGAGAGTTAGGGTTCGAACCGGCGGCTCGGTTCGACCTAGCCCGTTAGGTCGGACTCGTCCGAGTCAGCGACCCGTCCACGCGCCGATTCGGCCAGCGTGTCACCTGACATGTGGGCCCGACCTGTCGGATACGCGGTCAATACGCGCTTATACGCTCCTTAGCCCGTTATGCACCACTTAGGCCCCGAGTTGATACTGAACTGCGACATGCATGAGTAGTGGTACTGATTCGTGAGTAGGTGCGCAAGTGTGGTACCAACGTGCAATTAACTCAAACCGCCGCGATGCCGTGTGCTTCCCGCCGGCCGCCGCCGTCGGAGCTGGGTCCGAGCGCCTCCCCTCCACCCCGGCGGCGTACTACTCCATCGCGGCCCTCATCGACCGCGCCACCTCCACCACGGACCCCTCCATCGACCCCGCGCTATCAAGTCCTCGGCGCACGCCTCCCACGGCGCCGTTCGCGATGCCTTCTGCCTCCTCCTCTCCCTCATGGCCAAGCCCCACTCCCACGTCCGTAAGCCCCTCCCCCCGGATCTCCAGTTCCCCCACACCTAGGTCCCTACCGGCCGTGCTGATGTTAAAATTTCCCCCTTTGTTTCTGCGTGCGCAGGTGCGGCTCCTCGCCTTCAGCATCGTCGACAAGCTCTTCATGCGCTCCAAGCTCTTTTCCGCGCCCTCCTCGCCGACTCGCTTGACGGATTCGTCCCGCTGGCCGTCGGCTTCCGCACCAACGAGCAGCTCCCGCCGCCGGCCGCCTCCGCGGCCACGCTCCGGAAGGCCGCCATCCAGGCGCTCGAGCGCTGGCACCACCTCTTTGGCGTGCACTAGCACCAGCTCCGTCTCGCGGTCGACTACCTCAAGTCGGCCGTGCGCATCCAGTTCCCCGGTCTCCGCGCGGCTGTCGAGGCCCGTGCGGCACGGGAGGCACGCACGCAGGAGATCTTGACTGCCAAGGTCGAACAGTTGCGGTTGACGATTGAATCCATCAAGGCTGAAATCCGGTCCACCATTCAAGAGATCCGCAACAGGCTGGACATCATCCGGGCTGAGTATGGAAATTCGAGCGTTATGCAGACGATGATGATGAGGAGATTGCTTCAATGGCGATGCAGAGTATCAGGACAGCATCGTTGATGGCCGGGCAATGGGGTGCCTGAAACTCAGGAAAACGAGGCGGTTTTCGATGCGTTGAGGGAGGCGTACAGGCTCCTTGTATCAAAGCATTTCAGCACCATTCAGGATTTGATATCTGTGCTTGTCAGGGTCAATCTTGCAGATAACCGGTTCAGAGATTCTTCGTTGAAGGAATTCATCGATGTTAAGAATGAAATACGCGCTGTAAGAGGCCAGTGCAATGAGCTTGGTCTCGATCTTGATAATGTTCGTAGGAAGAAGGATGTTCAGGAGAAAGATGAAGAGGATTGGGTGGAGGGAAAGATTTAAGTTCCTAGTCCTCCTAGAGTTGATAGTGTTAGAGTTATAATATAAGTCATGTACCCCTTTATATTTATCCCGTTGAATAAAGGGTTTCCTGCATATTTTCCACACCTGTACATCTATATATATTGGCCTATGGCCTCATGGGAATATAAGTTGCTTTCCTAACATGGTATTAGAGCTTTAGGGGTTTTTTTCGCACGCGCAACTCGTGCTTTTCCGATCCAATTGTTGCGTCGGCCACCGCTGCTGTTCTCCGGCCGATTGCTCGCGTTGTGCTCCTCTCTCTGGCCGACGCTCACGCTCGTCTGCAGCATCCTCCTCTTGTAGTCCGTGGCGCTGCTGCCTTCCGCAGCCGCGATCCAGCCGCGCGGTCTCGCCAACGTTCACGTCCTCCCGCCAGCTACAGATCTACGCCACCGGCCGCCTGATTCTTGACGCCGGCTACCAATTCACCGGCTCCATACGGATCATCTCTTGCCGTTGTTTTGCTTCAGGTGCATCTCCAGATCCGCCTCCCCGGCTCTGCAGGCCACGTAATCGGCTGGCTGCGCTTGGATCGAGTCCTTGTTTTGGGCTGATTCTGCTGGCTGTCTTCCGTCGGCTGTGCTGGTCACTCTTCTACGACTCCTCTTGTGATTTTCGCACATGGTGATTGTCGCTCTACACCGACTCCTCTAGCGTCTGTCACCGGCTGTGTTGGCGCATCTGACTCCATCGACACGCGCCCTCCTCTGGCGCTTGGGGCTTGTCTACATGCGCCCTCGTCTACTTCACCGGCCTCTTCGGATGGTGGTGGTCATGCTACACCGTCTCCTCTAGCGGCTTCCACAGGTGGTGGTGGCCGCTCCATATTTGGTGTTGCTGGGTCCTTCACTGACTAGGAGATTGCGCGGCTTCGCGCCCTGCTGGTTGCCTCCAGCTCTTCATTTTCGGGTGCATCTCCGTCGACCTCTTCCCTTGAGCCCCTGACTGAGCAGGAGATTACACGACTTCGATGCCTGCTAGTTGTGTCCTCTAGTTATTCATCGACAGGTTCTGCTGGTTCTGCTACCGACTCTTCTGGCATTGAGAGACCACCTTCTACCCACGCAGGTACATCTTAATGGATTCTCGATACTGGAGCATCTTTTCATATGACTCATGATTCATCCACTCTGTCCTCTACTCGACCTCTCGATTCTCCTGTTCATGGTCTTACTGCTGATGGTACCTCTCTCCCGGTTACTGGCCGAGGCATTCTTAACACTTCATGTTTTCATGTTCCTGATGTTGCTCATGTTCCTCGTCTAACGATGCAGCTCATGTCCGGTGGTCAGATTGTTGACTCTGGTTGTCGGGTCATTCTCGACTTCGACTCTTGCTCTGTTGTAGACAGTCATACTGGTGCTCTTCTTGGTGCTGGCCCCCGGCGTCGTGACTCCCAGGGCCTCTAGGAGCTTGACTGGCTTCACCTTCCCTCCACTGCTACCATCGCCAGTCTCTCCGCCTCTGTTGCCTTGTCTACCAGCTCTTTTCAGCAGTGGCATCATCGCCTTGGTCATTTATGTGGCTCTCGTCTCTCCTCTTTAGTTCGACGCGGTCTTCTTGGATGCGTCACCGGCGGTGTGTCTTTAGACTGCCAGGGTTGTCGCCTCGGTAAACAGATCCAGTTACCTTATCCTCATAGCGAGATTGTGTCTCAGCGTCCTTTTGACCTTGTTCACTCTGATGTTTGCGGTCCAGCTCCCTTTGCCTCGAAGGGAGGTCATCGCTACTATATTATCTTTATAGATGATTTCTCTCATCACACATGGATACATTTTATGTCTTCTCGTAGTGAGGTCTTATCTATCTATAAGTGTTTTCCTGCCATGGTTCACACTTAGTTTTCTATGCCTATTCGTGTGTTCTGTGCTGACTCTGATGGAGAGTATATCTCCAAGATGTTGTGTGGAGTTCTTGCCGAGCAGGGTACTCTTGCTCAGTTCTCTTGTCCTGGTGCTCATGCTCAGAATGGCGTGGCTGAGCGCAAGTTCCGTCACCTTCTTGAGACGGCTCGTGCATTGATGATCGTCGCCTCTCTTCCGCCTCACTTTTGGGCTGAGGTTGTCTCCACTTCCACCTATCTTATCAATATACAGCCTTCCTCTGCTCTACAGGGTGGTGTTCCTTTCGAGCATCTTTTTGATGGTTCTCCTGATTATTCAATGCTTCGCTTGTTTGGTTGTGTTTGCTATGTTCTTTTTGCCCCTCGCGAACGCACCAAACTTACCGCTCAGTCTGTTGAGTGTGTCTTCTTAGGCTATAGTGATGAGCATAAGGGCTATCGTTGTTGGGATCCTATCGGTCGTCAGATGCGTATCTCTCGAGACGTGACTTTTGATGAGTCTCGTCCCTTCTACCCATGCCCATCTTCCTCGACTTTTTCAGTGAAGGATATCTCTTTCCTCATTTTTCCTGACTCACCTATCACCCCCGTCGAGCCTATGCCTATTCGTTCCACTCCCTCTGCTTCTCCACCTCTCGTCGATTTGCAGCCACCCTCTTTCCCGGTCTCCTCGCCTAGCATGTCACCGGATTCTACACCTTCATCTCCGGTGACTTCTTCGCCGCCAATCCCCGATTCTACCTTGGCGATTCCTCCTTCTATTGTTCCATCTTTTCCTCAGCATTACACTCGTCGTTCACGACCTGTGGATGCCTCTGTGGATGAGTCATCATCTTCCTCTCAGCCTACTTATGGCTTGCGTTCTCGTCCTCGTCCGCCTGTTGACCGCTTTGGATTTCCCACCGCTAGTGCTGCTCTTCTTGAGCCGACTTCTTATCGTCAGACTGTTGTTCATCCTGAATGGCAGTTTACGATGGCAGAGGAGATTGCTGCTCTTGAACGCACTGGTACCTGGGATCTTGTTTCTCTTCCTCCTGGAGTCCGTCCCATCACTTGTAAGTGGGTCTACAAGGTTAAGACTCGCTCCGATGGTTCTCTTGAGCGTCACAAAGCTCGTCTTGTGGCTCGTGGTTTTCAGCAGGAGCATGGTCATGATTATGACGAGACTTTTGCTCCTGTGGCCCATATTACCACTGTTCGTACACTTCTTGCCGTTGCCTCTGCACGCCACTGGTCTATATCTGAGCTTGATGTTAAGAATGCCTTTCTTAATGGTGAGCTGCGTGAGGAGGTGTACATGCATCCACCACCTTGGTATTCCGTTCCTGATGGCATGGTATGTCGTCTTCGTCGCTCTCTCTATGGCCTTAAGCAAGCCCCCCGCGCCTGGTTCAAGCGTTTTGCCTCTGTGATCACTGCCGCTGGTTTTTCAGCAAGTGCTCATGATCCAGCATTGTTAATTCACCTTTCTCCTCGTGGTCGGACTCTTCTTCTTCTCTATGTTGATGACATGATCATCACTGGGGATGACCCCGAGTATATTGCCTTTGTAAAGGCCCGTCTTAGTGAGCAGTTTCTTATGTCTGATCTTGGACCTCTTCGCTACTTTCTTGGGATTGAAGTCTCTTCTACCTCTGATGGCTTTTTTATATCCCAGGAAAAGTATATTCAGGATCTTCTTGCTCGAGCTGCTCTTACCGACGAGCGCATTGTTGAGACTCCTATGGAGCTCAATGTTCACCTCCGTGCTACTGATGGTGAGCCTCTCCCTAACCCGACGCGTTATCGTCATCTCGTTGGCAGTCTTGTCTATCTAGCTGTCACTCGTCCGGACATCTCTTATCCGGTTCATATTCTGAGTCAGTTTGTCTCTGCTCCCACATCGGTTCACTATAGTCATCTCCTTCGTGTTCTCCGATATCTTCGGGGCACGATCTCTCACCGTCTATTCTTTCCTCACTCCAGTTCTTTACAGCTTCAGGCCTATTCGGATGCTACGTGGGCTAGTGATCCTTTCGATCGCCGTTCACTTTCTGCTTACTGTGTTTTTCTTGGCGGTTCTCTCATTGCCTGGAACACGAAGAAACAGATTGCAGTTTCTCGTTCGAGTGCAGAGGCTGAGTTGCGAGCAATGGCTCTTTTGACGGCAGAGGTGACTTGGTTACGGTGGTTACTTCAGGATTTTGGTGTTTCTGTCACTACACCGACTCTGCTATTATCTGACAGTACAGGTGCTATTATCATTGCGCGCGATCCTGTGAAGCATGAGCTCACCAAGCATATTGGTGTTGATGCTTTCTATGTGCGCACTGGTGTGCAGGATCAGGTTATTGCTCTTCAGTATGTGCCTTCCGAGTTATAGTTGGCGGATTTCCTGACGAAGGCCCAGACGCACAACATGGCTTTTATCTCTCCAAACTCAGTGTTGTTCATCCACCATGAGTTTGAGGGAGGGTGTTAGAGTTACAATATAAGTCATGTACCCCTTTGTATTTATCCCGTTGTATAAGGAGTTTCCTGCATATTTTCCACACATGTACATCTATATATATTGGCCTATGGCCTCACGGGAATATAAGTTGCTTTCCTAACAGATAGCACTGTAGATGTTGCAGGTTCCAGCAAGGACAATAGGAAGGGAAAGAGGATGGTGAATGGAGGCAATCGTGGCATGCCAATTGGCAGCAATAGATCTCAGGAGATGGATCCAGAGAGGAAAAAGCTCCTTGCTGAAGCCCCTTTGGTATCATGGAGCTCTGTCTTGGACCGGTGGGGTTCAAATATAGATGCACATGTAAACCAGAGGGGGCTTGAGCTCGAGAGCCATTGGGGGAGGATGGATAATGATGCTGTTATACCTGCAGCAAAGATTGCAGAGTTAAATGTTCACCATTCTGTTTATAAAGAAGAGCCAGTTGAGATCCTACCATGTCATGCACCTCTAAATAAAGGAGGTCTTTGCCAGAGAAGGGATCTCAAGATATGCCCTTTTCATGGGCCCATCATCCCACGTGATGCAAGAGGAAATCCAATTGGCAAAATTGGTGGCAGTTCTGACGCGGGAGGCGATCCGCTTGAGCAGAAAGTAGACATTGGTGAGGCAGGAGGAAATCCAATTAAGACAAACGGAGGCAGTGATAGTGAATATACACAGGAGGGTCAGGAGCCCTCTACTTCAATGATGACAAGCATAAATAATGACACCAGCGACATTGATCTTAGTAAAATTATAGTGGATCAGCTGGCGATGCAAGCGATTAAGAATGTTCGGAAAAGGGATATGGACGACAAAGCACGGGAAAGAGCCCAACGTGCGAGAGTCCTCCAGCACAATGAAGATGTTCTGCGGCAAGCGGCTATTGCTTCAACGCCCCACTCGGCGGCAGCATATGGCCAGCCTTCTGAAGCATTGGGCCGACGTGGTCGACGTCGAGGTAAGACGAAGGAACCTACACTATCATCAATGCTGAAGAATAAAGTTACTGCAAAAGATAGGATTGCAGGGAGGCTTCTAAATGGTCGTGCTAGGGACGCAACAATAAGAGAAGCTTCTAATACTGAGGATATGACCTACAGGGAAGCATTCCCAAATCAGTGGCAGTGAAAGCACCCTGAGTAGGTCTTTCTTCCTAATTAACAGTTTCGTTTTGCTGTGCTGTTGTATGGTGAGGAGCGACTGATATTCACTTGCACGCTTGAAGTGCTTGAAGTATGCGGGGCACTGCAGCTGCTTCCAACCTGTGCATGGAAAATTTCAGAAAGGAAAGTCGTAGACCATTTGTACTGGCAGTAGGATTGAGAATCCAAATCAGAACAACGCGACGGTAAACAAGCACTCAATTTTGTGAACATGCCAAGCAGTTTGTCCTTGTTGCAGACCGTCCTTCCACGATCATCCAGCTTCTCTGGAGCTACACCATCAACATCCAAGATTCTGAACTGGCCTTACAACAGCTCAGATGAGGCGGCGATAAACCGGATGATTGATGCCTATCGTTTCCATTGCTAAGAAAGGGTTCCTGTTTTCTCTCTGCTCTTCTGTTCTGTTATCTTGGTTTTGCCTTGGCTTGTACAATAAACAGGTTGACTCTAGATTGTATCTTCTGCAATGGAATTACTGTTAGCTATCAGATGTGTACCCAATGCCCCACAGTTTTGCCTTGGCTTTGCTTATGAAAAAAATTCTGACACAATATTTTGTTACTCTGGCATGTATTCTTCTCCCCTTTGTACTATACTTTCTTTGTAACCTGTTGTTTGTTGAATTTCTGAGCATTATTGCACAAATGGTCTGACACAATTTGTGGCAAAATATCTGTTGCATATGAAAACTGACAACACTGTATGCTGTTCAGAGGATACAGGTGTCGTCAGCATGTAATTGCCCAACCAGTGCCTCTCGGACTTGTTTTCATCGTCTGTCACATCAGGTCAGAAATTTACATGCCCATCTATACTTACTAATTAAACTCATAATGTGATACCAACAAATTTATTTTGCTCTTACTTACGACTGTTGGTAATGAATATTCATCAGCAATGTCTGTGGCCACCGAAGGAGAGTGCAAATAAGAACCATATTATGCAAAGGTGGAGAAAGACACAAAATATTTTGATGCGCCAAGTAAACAATCTAAAGTATTTCTTGCAGGGTTCAAATGATGGACATCCTAAGTCTTTGAATACCGGCCACTGCTTCTTCAAGGTCTTGGGTTTCAACAATATGGTAGAAACTAGTGAAGTACATATACTAGCAGGTGCAAATATTCGTTTCCTAAGTGTTTGATTGTTGTGTTGTTGTATGTGATAAGATGCTTATGTGCTCAAAAATGTAACATACCTTTTCACACCTTATCACAGAACTGCACATATTCTCCACGCATTATCAGAAACTATACATTCAAAATCTACACAACCCCAAGGTCCAAAATTCCGTCAACGGGAATCATATTCCATGCACAGGTCGGGGGATAGCCACCAAATGCTAGTATATTTACACATATTCTCCATGTATGTTTTTCTATGGTTATCCACCTATTTCGTGATCTGGTCTTTCGTTTTATCTCTTTTTTAGGTTTCTTTTTTCCTTCTTTTTTTCTAAATATTCTTTTTTTATTTTTCTAAGTTCGAGAAATTTTACAATTCGCAGTAATTTTGAAATTCGCGAACATTTTTAAAATTTGGAAATTTCTTGAAATCATGCATATTTTTGAATTCATGAACATTTTTTGAATCAACAAACATATTTAAAATATTGGAAAAAAATTCTGAAAATTGCGAAGATTTTTTGAATTCACGACTTTTTTTGCAATTTGATTTTTTTTCGAATTCATGAGAGTATTTCTTGAAATTCATTATTTTAAAAAATTGCAACATTTTTGAAATTCACTAATTGTTTTTCAATTCGTGAATAATGTAGAAATTTGGAACATCTTAATTTATGGATAGTTTTTACTCATGAACATTTTTTACATTACTTCTAATTCTGAACATTTTTTAAAATTCGGAAGTATTTTTTCATACTCATGCAAAATTTTTCTATTCATGACTTTTTTGAATTGCCGAACATCTAAAAACATTGGGAACAAATTTTGAAATTTTTGAATATTTTTTGAATCAATAAACAGTTTTTCGGATTTATTTTGAACGTTTTGTTAAATTCATTAATTTTTCAGGAATTTGTGAACATATTATGAATGGGAAAATCTTATTGAATAGGTGTTTTTTTAAATTTGGGTACATATTTTAAAATTCATCATTTTTTATGAAATTTGGCACCTTTTTATAACTACTGAATGTTTTTCGTACTCATGAAAATTCATCACATTATTTTAACCATGAACAGTTTAGAAATCTTAGTGTATTTTTCAACTCATGAATTTTTAAATTAGGATCAATTTTAAATTTGTGGTTTTTTAAAATTGATACATTTTTAGACTTTGAAACTTTTTAATATTCGTATTTTGTAAAAAAAGAAATAGAATGTTGTTTGAAATCCTGAACATTTTTTAATGAAGAAAAAACAAAAAAGGAGCAAAAGACAGGGGCGGCCAGCCCCGCCTATGGGCCTGCCAAAATTTGCGCGTGGGGGAGCGAGGGTGTGCGTTAGCTCGCTTTCCACGTTATGACTCGGGAAATAGTAGCTCTGGTCCGTCAAGCAGTATGTGGTTTCCAAGGTCATACCAAAAAGTGTGCATTGGCATAATATATGCAAGAATATGTTTACTTTTGTGATAATCCAAATTTGTATTTCTTTTTTAATACTTTCGAGCACATAGGTGGTCATCTTAAATGTGCTCAAATTAAAATGTATCAGGTGTTGCTTCCAACGTGCGGGGTCTTATCATGTGAGGTGAATTGGGATACTCAATGATGTGTTCCAAATGTTGTTGAACGATTGATGTAATTTTATTGTCCAATAACTCGTCTACGAGCTTGAATTTATTCTGTAGAACATTGAAATTTATTCTGTAGAACATTGAAATCTTTTGGACATCTCGGCTAGTAAATTTACTTGTCCATGTTAAGGACAAGAGGTTTGATCTCCGTCTATCCACACTGATTGAACCTCTATCGTGATACTCTTAACACATTCAAATGTTGTGGTGCTTTGTCCGTTCCATTTATCAAAGTTTGTCCTTTTTTTCTTTGCTATGAGAAGGCAATGATCCACCGTTGGAATGTCTCATCTCTAGATTCATCAAGAAATATACTCCATAGTCCATACTACAAGTAAGACTAGTAATACTTTGTTTGGTGCTACCGTTGCATCCACCGTCAAAACATGATCCAAATAGTCATGAAAAAGTTTGGGAAAAAAATTAACTATTGGTCACTACTGAAATATTATGCTTTTGTTAAACATACTTTGGTTTTTCTCAATACTTTGAAGTATTGTAGACTACTGCGGTAATCATAAAGGGTATGTCATAACATGTGCTTTTAAAAGTTTTACTTTTGAAGAATGTGGTTTTCAAATGTTAAGAAGTCTAAATAGCCCTCTATATAGTAGAGCCTTTGTTTTTAAATTGGATGGGCTAATTCAAATAGATGGTTAGTCACACGATCCATCTTAAACCACTCACCCCATTTTGGTTTGGCTTTGGTTGATCCCCTTACGTTTTGTGTACTATTAATGCTGGGATTGACTTGCTGTGTTCTATTGATCCCGGGATTGATGTTTTGTGTTCTATTGATGTCGGGATTGACGTTTTGTGATCTATTGATGCTGGGATTTGGAGAGATCGCTTATGATGACACACTATAGGAACAACTAACAAAAACATATGTAAAGCATCTACTTGGTATGCTGCATCCAGGATTGCAAATGTCGTGCTCGATCCATATGAGCTCTTCTACCTTCTTAGAGCAAAACCCCAATGGAACAACCACCAGAGCTTGGGAAGTCGAGAGTGCATGGGTCCAATGGTTCTGCTACTCTCAAGACAAGATAATGCAAGAAAGTTGTGGTTGAACCCAGGCACAATGCACCCCTTATGTAGCCACCTATTTTCTACATCGCGATCTGTGCAGGCACTTTTCTCTTTTTTGTTTTTTCCGAATAAAATAACATATGCTCTTTAAACTTTACAGGACAAAATAACATTATAACAATGTAGGAGAAAATCATAATTTTTCGTGGAACATAAATACTTAAAATAATATGTACATTTTTTACTCAAAAAATATCTAATTTTTTATATTTATGCTAGCCCAAGAAAGTCAGAAAAAAATTCACAGATTGTAGTTCTAAAGTTTTATTGATCTGCAAAGTTTGAAGTCCATATGTTGTTTCATCTGAGAGAAACAAAGAAGATAAACTTTCATATAGTAGTTAGTTGGCTAGCACATTTCTCGAGGCAATGTTGAAGGGTAAAAGGATAAGGGATACCACACTGAAGAAGGATGATATTTATTTATTATAAATATCAATTGGTATAGGAATCTGACGCTGTAGGTAACCTTTGCTTTAGAGATCAAGGTTGTATGGTCGCATCACATCTCTGTCCTTGGCAACCGCTACTCCACATAAGAATATATATCCTCACGAGAAACCAATTTGTGGAGCTCACCTGTTTCATGAGTGCATGATGTGGTACACCAAACAATCATCTCCAACGCACGATTGAAGGACAACAGCATGTTGCTCTACCCCCACGGACATAGTTGGTGAACTCTTTGTCAAGACCAACAATCTTGATTTTCTTAGTTTAGAGGGAGTTCGATACGGTCGATCTATTCCCGAACAACCCATGGATCATGGGTGATGGCCACGGTTATTTTGAAGACATGATCGAAGCAATTAATCTGGGCAACTTCCTCCAGCCGAAACTCAATTTGGAATGGCCGGGCCCAAGGGCTATGGTTTCAAGTAGGAGTACTTTTTTTTTAGAAAAGGAGGATGACCCCCGGCCTCTGCATCTGGAAGATGCATACGGCCACTTTATTGATTATTTAAGAAGGTTGTGAAATGTGAAAAAAAGTGAAACGAGTGTGGTTTGCACGAGGAGAGGATGAAGAAACCTAGGAGAAGCGATTGCTAATACGTAAAATGGTTCCATGATGATGGAATTAATTGGAGAAGCGACATGGAATCAATTGATTAGACAGCTAGCTATAGACCGACATGCAAAAGGTAAGGCTATGTGATATTGTAATAGTACTTTTTTTTGAAAGCATACCTCTCTCTCTCTCTATTTACGATTCAACCAGCCTTACATCACTTAATAAGTGAGGGATGAGCTCGCTAGGAGGCTCAACAAAAAACACTATTACAAGACGGCCCGTTAGTCAAATTTGCTAATTCATGAGCAACAGAATTAGCCTCCCTAGAACTGTGCACAAACGAGGTATAAGAGAAGCTCCACGGGATATGATAGCAATCATCAAAGATTGAAGCCGATGGACCTGCAGATCGTCCTTCTTCATTCATCGTACTGATAACCTTAAGATTATTGGAATTGACAGTAACTTTGTTAAAACCTATTGTTTGTGCTAGGCGAAGACCATATCTCAACGCAGTAGCTTCAGCGGATAGCACACGTAATAGAAGTCAATTTTTCAATTCCCTGCATTTATGAATTTTCCCCTATCATCTCAAATAATTGCACTAGTTGTCCCCATAAGAAGGTCCTGATCAAACGAAGCGTCCACATTGGGCTTCACATGTCCATTAGGAGGTACTCCCTCCGTTCGGAATTACTTGTCGCGGAAATGGATGTATCTAGACGTATTTTAGTTCTAGATACATCATTTCCGAGACAAATAATTCCGAACGGAGGGAGTAGCATCTGTTAAGTTTAAAATCAAGAGACAGTGAGAGATGAAGTAAAATGATTCCCGTGTATCTCTTAAATAGATGATGATGCTATTTATACAGGCAGAACAAACGCTTTGGGGAGACGTCTACTCAGGAAGAGATGGCAGTTAGGGATGGGAACCGACGCGGTGGTTGCGATAAGGCAATATCCTACGGTTAGTTACAAGCATGGATTATCCCTTAATTACATTAGTTAATTAATCCTAACACTCCCCCTAATCAATGATTGTATTTCTGAAAAAAAATCCATCTTGATAAAGACTCCTCCTTGTATATATTTGCCTTAAGAATGTCATCGTCATCTTGAAAAAAGACTCCTCCAAAAAACCTCTGGGAAAAAGTGAGTATAGTGTTTGATATGTTGCTAAAACTCCTTCAAACCTAGTGGGAAAATAAGGAGAAAATGATGCAACATATAATGCTTATTGTCTCTTTTAACTCAATACGAGAAAACTCATAGAGTTTAGTGAACAGAAAATATGTCGTATATACTTTCCTAAAATCCCCGATGGGTAAAACAGAAAGGCTGACATATGATCCCATGTTGATATTGCCTCATTAAAAACAGTTATGAGAACCTGTGAAGTAACTCATGAAGGTAAAAGGAGTATAATATGACGCTTTGAACATGAACAATTCAAGAAGATACTCCCCATGATTCTTGCGAATTTCGAAGCCATCGCATATAAATTCCATGAACATATTTCTGGAACGTAGAAGTTGGTAGAGAGTTGGTCAACAAATCAGTTGAATGATTTGACTTGCAAGATATGCAATATAGCGATATTGTTTATTACGTAACATGTTTGCATCCGGGCAACACAAGCAACTTGTTTGCATCCTTTAAGATAATGGTTGGTGGATGTAGCCGTAAGGTCTGTGTCGGAGACTCTCATGAGATGGCTACCACACCTAGCAGGAACACAAAGCTTGTCTACAATCTAACATGGTAGGGATCTGATCGATGCATCCAATAATGTTAGTGTCCATATTTCTCCGAAACTGAAATATTGGGACAATATGCTTGATGCATTGGATATATCGAAAGATATTCTTGAGCCCCAACCAATTATGTGTGGTGGGTCCAATGGCACCAGGATATGGAACTTTGTGTCCCGATATCGCATTTCCATCAACTCATGGATTTAATGGATCTTTCTCTTCGTCTAGAGATTGAACAACCATGATAATTATAGATGGATAAGACTTGTCCATAATCATTACTCCAATATATTTTGGATATAGAAAATAGGGTGTACCTTAATGTATGAGTGAAGGTTCTCGAGGTTTTACCCAAATCCTTCATCTCAAATTCCACCATTTAGATGATCACACACTGGGCACAGAAATAAAATCTCATATTTACTTGTGTATGTATATCCATATACACGGGAATGCATTCCTCTTCAGCAGACACATTGAGTGGCGGAGCTAGGTAGGAATCTCCATGGGGGATGGGAGGAAGCTAAATATGGAAAATATGAACAGCGCGGGGGGAGGGGGGCGATGCCCCCCCCCCCTCAGACTACTACTAAGCTCTGCTACTGACCAACCACATGGCATAGGCGGTAAGCAATTTAAAAAACATATCAAGGCTAACGGCTAGCACTGGGGAGGTAGTGGCGATGACAGGTGAGGAGCGTGAGGTTCTCTTCCTCCTGACATGCAGGAATGTGAGATATGTCTAGAGGACTTCGTCGGGGACGAGCCCCTGACACTCCTCGAATGCAAGCACTACTACCACCCTCACTGCATTAAGAAATGGTTTCGACTGAATAGCGCATGCCCAATTTGCAGAGGCGAGGTAGCGTAGATTAAGAAAGATGATTGTTTGATTGGTAGCTGAAAACATGTGGAATGTGAGGTCACAGTGCCACACAATGTTGCATGCATGCTCACGTAACTATTGCAATAGTTGCACAAATGTAATTGCTGCTATAACCATGTAATTGCACAGATGTAACTATTGCAATAGTCCTTGTCATAAGCATGCATGATCTTAAATAACGTATAAGTAGTACGTTTATGCATTATGTGTTTTACCAAGATGTGTGTTGACTCTGGTACAATATATTTTGTACAGTGCGATATGCAACTAGGATTTGGTGCACAGAAGCAGCAAAATAACATGTATGGGTAACCATTTGTGTAGGAGTAATCCTTGTGTATAAGGAACTCACTATGTTTGTTGTTCCAAAATATACTGACAACAATAAGTCGTATGGTGACTTATTGATTTTTACACAGTGTATGTTGCGATTTGCATTTAGATTCAGAAGCGAGATTCCATTGAGAACCATCTATATCTAAATCTAGTGACCCATATAGATTTGTAATCACTACATCTATTAACTCCATATATAGATGTTTTTGTACTGCCAACGGTATAAGTTATCAGAAAGAGATTCCACCTCTGAAAAATATTTGGGTATCTGCATGAACCCTTCTGCTACAATACTTGCTCTATGTTTCACCACATTGTTGTTCTCAATTCTATTTCCAGAATAAAACTGTTGTAGGTATTGCTTATGTGAATACCTTCCTTTTATTGAGCAAGATTATTTTTACCTATATTATACTCGTTGCTTGAGTTCAGTCTGAGTGTTGTTCAGACTTTGTTATGGCCATGGTCTTTGAATCTGAATGATTTGGAAGGTTTTTACAATCTAGTTGAGAAATGTATGTCGACAATTGTAGACTTCTGGTTATATGTTTATCCAGAATCTATATATGTATATATAGTTGATGGAAATATCGTTACCCATGGTGACTGCCCGTGATTTCCCAATGCGACCGAGTTGAGTATTCCGATATCCCAATCATTGTGTGCACTATGAACTGAGTTGGCGGAGGTTTCCCATCCACTGGGTGTATACTACCGATTAGGTGTCTGTCAATGTAAAGTTGACTTGCATTTACTGATTCAGAGGCCTCGATATCCTTGCTTGTGAGAAGCTGAATCCCGATGTACTTTTGGCATACATCTCCCCATGTTGCTTCGAACGGGGAGTGAAGTGGATTTCATTGGTACCTTCGCTCTCTCAGGCATAGTATTTGCAGGGTTGTAGGATTGTGTGGCACCCTTATAATTAGTA
Organism: Triticum dicoccoides; assembly: GCF_002162155.2. Lineage (NCBI taxonomy): Eukaryota > Viridiplantae > Streptophyta > Magnoliopsida > Poales > Poaceae > Triticum > Triticum dicoccoides. Next base: position 785,374,865 of record NC_041385.1, on the reverse strand, counting down.
AATGAATCTGGCAGGTTATTTGCAATGTATTGCAAATCTTTTGAATGCATGGTTCAGATCTTTGAGTACGTGGATTTGAGCTAGAACTGTGTTGAACATTCCACTAATTTCCTATCATTCTTTATGGTACTTGAAATCTCCTGCTAATGCCTGGAAATGTTCCTCATTGAATCAACATACAGGCCATGAGTAACTCCCCGTGTGAGGGGCTTAAGGTACTGACTGAAATACAATTATTCCTCACATAGATCCCAACTATACGTTGAGGGGCCAATGGTGTATGTTGGGGTGGTGATATTCATATGCAACCGAATTACCGCAGATGGGAAATACTTGGTAGATTTCCATGTGTCAAAGAAATATGGGAATAATATTATGCAGTTTGGTCATGAGCATGTAAAACTGCATGACACCAACACAAAAGTTGGTAAGTTGCAATTCCAAAGTAAAGATAAATGCAACAAGCTTACTTCTTTGGATAAATGATATTCCACCAACGACAAAGTGATAAAATTCTATCCTAGGGCCATATTAAAGGCACGAAGGATAATTATGCAATGTTGCCCATTTGATTTGCTTAAAATCGATGGTGGGGATAATCAACAAATTGTCTTCGTGTGGATAAATACACACTTGAGACCATCATGTAGATGTGTCTTTAAAAACTATGGAATACCCGAATAGTATAGTTGATCATTGGGATGAGTCACTTACCTCAACCTGATGCATTCAAGGAGTTTGAGTGATTCAGCATGGACTTTAAGGTGTGTGCGCCTTAAAATTAGCTTCCTTGTGTGCTACGACTCCGCTGGGGCCTCGCACTGGAGTGCATCTTGCGGCGATCCGTCGAAGCCATGGGCTTGCTCGGGCGCCGGCAACGATAAGTGCAGCATGACAGCATCGACATCGACAACCGTGTGCTTGGAGGAGCCGCTTGCGATGGCCACCATCCCAAAGCAAACTAAGGAACAGAGACAGAAATCTAACCATGTTTTTTTCTCACCTTTTGCATATTCTTCCCCTCCTGTTCTTCTCGATCTCGAGACCTATCTCGAAATAGCTCAAATGTAGAGTGTGTTGATAACATGTTAAAGTTAAATCAAGAGACAACAAGAGATCAAGTAAAATGATTCCAGTGTATATCTTTATTAGATGACGATGTTATTTATACAGGCAAAACAAACGCTTTGGGGAAATATCTACTGAAGAAGAGATGGCAGTTAGGGATGGGAACCGACACAGTGGTTGCTATAAGGCAACTGCATGCGGTTATCTTTAATACCTAAATAGTTCATCCCCACTACCATATTTCTTTTGACATGCAGCCCATCCACATCAGGTGCCACATCAGCAGCTCTAACGTGCATATGCGTGCATTACCATGTACCGAACCGATCATAAACCAGCGGTCTCTCCACTTTCGTTTGTAGAGTGTGCTGATAACATGTTAAAGTTAAATCAAGAGACAACGAGAGATCAAGTAAAATGATTCCAGTGTATCTCTTTATTAGATGACGATGTTATTTATACAGGCAAAACAAACGCTTTGGGGAAATATCTACTCAAGAAGAGATGGCAGTTAGGGATGGGAACCGACACAGTGGTTGTTATAAGGCAACTGCATGCGGTTATCTTTAATACTTAAATAGTTCATCCTCACTACCATATTTCTCTTGACATGCAGCCCATCCACATCAGGTGCCACATCAGCAGCTCTAACGTGCATATGCGTGCGTTACCATGTACCGAACCGATCATAAACCAACGGTCTCTCTCTGTTTCCACGAACCCCCTCTCCCTTTCGAAAATAAAACAAATTGCGCGACCCCTCTCCCCCCAAGAAAAAGGAACACCAATTTTCTCCTCTGGCTACACCAGATCGCGGCGGCTGGGAGACGATCAGTTCTCCTCCGAAGCGACGCTAGTCCGGCTTGCCTCCTCGGCTCTCCTGATTATCTCTAGCACGTTCCCCTCGCTGGTGTGGTGCCATCGATCTTCGAGACGGAGGCTGCGGCGCCCTGGTCCTCGCCTCCCGTCTGTGTCTCTATTCTGGCCAAGGCATCTCCATTGCTGCGGGGCCCGATAGTTCCGGTCGATTCCACCGGAATCAGCCTGATCGCCGGTGATTTGGACCCAAGCTGGCTTTCTTTGTCACCTCGCTGGTGCAAAACCAGGCTGGGGCTTGGGTCCACCGAACAGAGGAGCATCACATGAGTCAGGACTACTCACGCGTCACCACCGGCCTCACCGCCTCCGTGCCTACGGATCTGCCCACCTGCACCACAGAAGAATGGCATGTCGCTAACCACGTATGACTGGTGGCAGACACCGACTGACTACTTTCTATGGCCAAACGGCATGGCTTTCCTTCTTCTCCAATGACTCGTGAGGCACTTTATATTATCCTCCTTGATACGCATATGGCCACCAAGTCCCATATTTGGCACCTGCACGAATTCTCTTAGCACCACCGGTGTCCTCAGCTGTGTGTCATCGAGCCAATCACCATGGCAATTGCGATCTCATATGTGGGCGTCTTCTTTTGCTCAATATTTAGTATTTTTGTTGCTAACTTACTATTCATCCTCTTTTACAGGTTGAAGATCCCAATCATCACATATTGAAGCTCGAAAGTTACATTGGGCACATATATAATTTTTTTCCTCCGTCCAGTTTTTCTTTGATGCTGGAAATTTACACATTAGTTTGCATCTCAATAATGGTCTTTGTCTGGATTTTTTTGCACGACTTCAGATCGCACCTTTCCATCAATTTTCAGTAATTTTTCTTTACATAATTTCTTTCATCATGCCTGATTCCTCCATTGATGAACGGCTACAGGATGGGCGCATCAATGTCGTGATGGTTGCTACACCAGTCGAACACCTCTACGAGGAGGAGCTCATTTGAGGTGAGGGACCAAGGTTTGGTAGTTCCCATGTTGACTGATTGGATCGTACATTGAATCAAAGTAGAATCCCAACGTCTCTCTGTTTGAGGTTTTATTTCAGAGCTAATTATGTGTTTCTGACATCTGTGTGCACTGATTACTTAGGTCAGTTGACCACTAATTTATTTCTCATCTTGATTTATCACTGCTGTAGTTATTCGCCTGCTGAACTATGTACTAGCATTCTTAGTTTATCTTTCTCCAATGTACAAGCTGCACAACATACTTTATTTTACTTGCGGCTGCTGTCTTTTCTCCCTCAAGCATGGCATCGATGGTATGCCTACCTGATCGGACGATAGGTCTTTCTTCTTCAGTGAGTTTATAATCTGAAAATTTATTTGTGTTCCTTCTCATGATACACAAAGGTGTGTTTGGACAGAGGCAATGTACTTCCATTTTATATTCTTATAAATTTAGTAACGATGGCTTTATGCTCTACATTTTTATTTGAAACGGTTGGTTCAAGCTTGCTATTGACGGATGATGTGTGGCAGAACGTCTACATCTACAAATTTAGAATTCTAGACAACGTAAAGATGTGCTCTCTTTTGTAGTAGTTAGAATATTTCAGTTAGTTTTCACTGTCTTTACTTAATGTATCCAATTACATTTCTGCAATGATTGGGCGAGTTAGTTCCCCCTATCTTAGTTTGTCAACTAGATTATGCAATTTTCAGATAAGGATGGCTCTTTTTTATTGACAGGAACTCGAGTAATAGCACCCGTATTGCAGTGTTATATTATAGCAGATATAAGGAGCAATAATAGACAGGTAGCCAAAAGGAAGTTATATTTACAAGAGAAATTCCCTTTTCCAAAATAGTTACTGACGGCATTTTGTTTTGTTTTATATGGCATCCATCATGGCAACATTTGGATTGAAAAAAATAATTGAAGGGAAAAAAACTCATGGTACACCAGTTTTTTTTTGTTATTTGATAACTTCAGGTAACATGCCTGTTATTCATATTTGGTGCTTTTTGATTGTAATTCAGAAAGAGCATTTAGCGAATGTCAAATTATACATATGCATGTACAGAATATCGACAGCTGTAAAATACTCATTTTGTTGTTATTTAATGGAGAAAATGTGTAAATGTGTTGTATATAAATGTGGTCTAGATTGTAACAACTTATGTGATATCTAAACAGATGATATACAAAATTGAAACCTCTCAGCCTAATCTTAGGCGGCGACATGAAAGGCTAATTATTGGTTATATTCACACAATCAAATCTCACTAAAATATATTGCAACCAATTCGGCAGCAACGTGCAGGGTATCGTCTAGTTACAAGAACGGATTATCCCTTAAATACATTAGTTAATTAATTCTAACAACATACATCCTCCCGATTTCATCTTACTTTTTTGTTAATATCTTATTATTATAAAAGGGCTCGTCTAAACCAATTTTAGCCCATGGGGAAGTTGAAATAAATTTATTTTATACTAAAATTTAATGTTTTCAAAACTTATTTAAAATTGTTGTAGTGGTAACAAGTATAACTTTCTAGTATTATTTATCTGACATAATTAACTACATAACAAAAATTCCTAATCTATTATATTATTTTTGTGTTCTTCATTTTACCTTTATAATTATACCATTTCAAAATACAGTCTGATTTGCAAAATTTAATCTACATTTTGTAACAAAATTCCATCCTTACTTTTTGAATACTAAAACTAATTGGTAGATATCTCTAAAGTATATGGTCTAACAAATATCTTAATATCGATTTTTAGTGTATGATTAGCTAAGCATATTTGTAGAAACTTCAAGTGCATAATGGAACTATTGGCCTGATTCTTTACCCATATTTCGACAGTTAAATATCTGTTGCAATTTTTTTTCCATTGCATGTGAGTGTGCGAACAACATGGTGGATTCTTGATGTTGGTGGCCATGAAAATGGAGCTACCCATTGGTAATCACTCCATTGTCGTACCTAAATATGATTATGTGTGCAAGTGAAAAAAATATAGCAATATTATTTCTCCATCGCTCCTCTACACCTCTGCACAGTGTGCTTTCCCCGCGCGGCAAAAAATTCCTTGCACTGAAGGCCACCTCGAGCATCTTCCTTCTCTTGTTGTTGTGCCACACCCACCGTTGCTACCATAGCCCTACTGTAGAGGGCCTCTGGAGTATAAATCCTTCCTAAGGTATCGGGACTCGGGGCCATTGATGAGCAGGTTCAACGTCGGTGACGAAGCAGGGCCCCAAAAATTTTGGGGCCTCCATAATTTATTTAAGTACATAGTGAGAGAAAATAATCCTATAAGAACTCAAAAGAAGTTGTTGAATGTGTGATCTTTCATATTTGCATTAGTTGGACTGCCATTCAAGGTTGACAAAGAGGCTAGCGAATGGGCCTCATTGTCAAATGCGTGTGCAAGATGATTGTTCATCTGCTCAAGTCTAATTTATCTTGGTAGCCTAATATTGATAATCTGGACATTGACTTTCTATTTCTTCACAAATAATCCATTAAACATTGATTGGATCGACTGAATAGAAATTAAGTTTACTACTTTTCTCACGTGGTCTTTCTATTCAGATAGATATGTGAAGATTGGCTTAAGCGTCTTACCTCGTTGGAGGGACGCGTTGCGTGTTTATATAACATGGGCGCACCTCCCTGGATAGCGCATACATGGTTGTTTACATTACAACTTGAAGATCAAGGAAAGGTAGAGATAAGGCTACGGTTTACAAAAGAGAGAGATCTATCTCCAACAACCTAACCGAACCAATATTCCTACACGTAGACTACGTTACATAGGCTACGTTACAATGTGTTTGACACCCTCCCTTAATCACAACTTGGTCAAGTTGAGATTACGCTTGAACTCTTCGAAATTCTTTGTAGGTAACGCCTTGGTGAACCAATCTGCAACTTGGTCTCTGGAATGAACAAAATAGATCTCCAATCTTTTGTTAGCAACTCTTTCTCGAACAAAGCGGAAATCTATTTCAATGTGTTTTGTCCTTGCATGAAAACTGGATTAGCTGCTAGATATGTAGCACCACGATTGTCACACCAAAGACATGGAATTTTACTCTTTTTTACACCAAGTTCCTTTAGCATGGACTGTACCCAGATTATTTCAGCTGTTGCATTTGCCAGTACCTTGTATTCTGCCTCTGTTCTTGACCTTGACATTGTAGCTTGTTTCTTTGCACATCAAAATATGAGATTAGGCCCAAAGAATATCGCAAAGACACCAGTGGAGCGTCTATCATAAATATCTCCTGCCCAATCAGAATCTGAGAAGGCACTAACAAGGGTAGATGATGACTTGTTAAAGCTAAGACCAACACTGACAGTGGCCTTCACATATCTTACTGTACGCTTTGCTGCAGTCCAGTGACTTGTAGTGGGTGCATGAAAAAACTGACATACTTTATTAACAGAAAGAGATATCTGGTATTGTGATGGTCAAGTACTGAAGTGCACCTGCCAGAATTTTGTATTTGGTGTTATCTTCCTGATTCAGGAGTTCTCCCTCAAGAGATATTTTTTCTCTGCTAGACAAAGGAGTTGGTGATGACTTACATCCTTGTAATCTAACTCTCTTTACAAGATCATTGGCATATTTCTCTTGAGAGAGATGAAGACCATCTCCAAGCTTCTTAACTTCAATACATAGAAAGAAATGCAAGTCTCCTAAATCTTTAAGTGCAAATTCTGCACTCAAGTCCTTCAACAATCCTGTCACTGCATCATCAGATGAGCTGGTAACAATAATGTCATCAAGATAGATAAGCACAAATATGGATGTGTTTGACTTATTGTAGATGAACAAGGATGTATCAGACTTGGAAGGAACAAAGTCAAGTGATTGCATTTTCTGACTAAGCTGTGAGTACCATGTCCTAGGTGCTTGCTTGAGCCCATACAAAGCTTTGTCAAGCTTGCACACATGAGAGGGAACATTCTTGTTTTCAAAACCAGGAGGTTGATTCATATACACTTCCTCTTCCAAAACACCATGGAGAAACACGTTCTGAACAACTAGCTGTCTGAGAGTCCATCCCCTGGAAACAACAATAGATAAAACAAGGTGAATGATTGCAACTTTTACAACATGACTAAAGGTGTCCTCATAATATAAGCCATATCTTTGTTTGAAACCTTTTGTGACAAGTCTGGATTTATAGCGATCAATAGTTCCATCAGACCTTCTTTTGATTCTGAAGACCCACTTGCAGTCAATGAGATTTTTACCTTGCTGCGGGGGAACTAGATGCCAGGTCCTGTTTTCCTGAAGTGCCTTGTATTCCTCATCCATAGCTTGCTTCCATAGTGTGTCACCAAGGGCCTCTTCAAGAGTTTGTGGTTCACCTATGGAACATGCTAAACCAAACTTAAGTACAAGCTTGTTATAATTGACAAGCTAAATTACCCCTTTTTGAAGATGTGTATGAGGTGGTGTAGCATTTACTGTAGTAGTGGCAACCGCCGAGGTTCCTGAAGAACTCGCACCAGCAGTTGCAGCAGTTTCCCCGGGTGATCCTGAGGCGGATGGTGTAGCAGGCGCTGCTGGATCAGGATTTTCTGCGGCTGTTGGTCGTGACAAAGCAGCCTGGGGCAGCACACAGGATCCAGGCATCGTGCCGCCTCGAGGAGCAGGCGAATCTGCACAGGAGCATGGGCCGGTAGTTTGCGTCAGGGGCCCAGACCCCTCGTCTGTCGGCTCGCGGGATCCCGCACCGGTCGGCTGACGCAAGCGACGTGTATAGCAGCGGACCAATTTCAGGAAGCGACTTGGAGAGCGCCATGTATCGGTGCGTGATTGGAGCGGCTCGGCGGAGGGTTCCGGGCGAGTGGAACCGCACCGCGTGACCGAGCCAGAGCAGCTGGGGCGGTCGCTAGTGTGCGGGTCACTGTGGCCCACGACACGCTCGGCTGCAGGCAGTGACGATCCCAAGGAGGATGGCCTGCTACCCTAACGAGGAGGCAATCCTGAGGCGCATTCCCTCCCTAGATCCCTACACATGAAATATTGCCCTGTTTGGGCAGATTCTTTATCATTTTCAGATCTGTTTCCAGCATCAGCACACAACTCATGTAGATCATTAGGAGGATTAGTAATGTGATCATTGCAGTTGTGTTCCCCGTGTACCAACAAGACTTGGAGGTAAAAGTAGGATTTCTTGTCGAAGTAGGGCGCCGACATTGGGATGTAGATCATCGAAGGGAAATTTAGTTTCATCAAATACGACATCTCGAGAAATGTAGACGCGTCCTGTGGGAACATCTAGGCATTTGACACCTTTATGCTCAGGGCTATAACCTAGGAAGAGACATTGTTTTGATCGAAACATGAGTTTACGAGGGTTGTACGGCCGAAGGTTTGGCCAACATGCACAACCAAAGATGCGAAGTGATGTATCGTCTGGTTTTATATGAAGGAGTCTTTCGACTGGTGTTTCATTGTTGATAAGTTGACTAGGTAACATGTTGATGATGTGGACAACAGCTAAAAAAGCTTCATCCCAAAACTTGAGGGGCATGGAGGCGCCAGCTAAAAGAGCAAGGCCAACCTCAACAATGTGTATGTGCTTGTGTTCAGCAGACCCATTCTGTTGATGGGCATGTGGACATGACACTTGATGAGAAACACCAAGGGCTTGGAAAAAGGAATTTAATTTTTGGTATTCCCCTCCCCAACAGATTGGACATCAACAATTTTGTTATCAAACTTTTGTTCAACGAGTGCTTGGAAGTTCTGAAATACTTGAAAGACATCGGATCGTTTCTTAAGATAGATCCAAGAGTATTTGTCGTAGTCATCAATAAAACTAACATAGTATGTATGTCTACCAACAGAACTTGGAGCAGGACCCCACACATCAGAAAATATGAGTTGTAAGGGTTTGGTAGAAATACTAGTGGAAATTGGATAAGGTAGTTGATGACTTTTAGCCCTTTGACAAGAATCACAAATAGTTTCAACATCATGCTCTCCAACATATGGGAGCTTATTCTTCCTAAGCAATCGTTCAACTAAAGAAAGAGATGCATGCCCTAGTCTATCGTGCCACCTCGTCGATGAGAGTTTGGTGACACCATATGCTTGCTTATTGGATCTTCTAAACTCTGGAATCAATGGGTAAAGCCCTCGAACGCATCTACCTCAGTACAAAACCTTCTTCGTTGCCTGATCCTTGATCAAAAAGAAAAAGGGGTGAAACTCAAGGAATACATGATTATCAATAGCAATGTGATGAACGGAAATAAGATTTTTAGAGGCATTAGGGACATGCAAAAATTTTCTAACTTGAATTGGACGGAAAGGGGTTTTCACAACTGAATGACCAACATGTTTAGTCCTCATACCTGCTCCACTGGCGGTATGAATCTGATATTGGCCACGGCACTTCTCCCGCATAGTTACTTTCTCCAACTCACCGGTAATGTGGTTTGTACCACCACTGTACACTTACCAGTTTGTATCTACTCCATATGAGGCTTCGGCAGCACAAACAACCTTCTTGTCCTGCGAGGAGTCGCCATCATCTTCCTCGAACCTGTACCAACAATCTTTGGCAGAGTGGCCCGGCTTCCCGCAGATCTGACATCGGATGGCGTCGGGACGGTTTTTGGAGGAGGAGCGGCGGTCCCTGTTGTTGTTGGAGGAGGGCCGTCCGCCGGCACCTGTGCGAGAGGCACCACCACCGTTGCTGTTGTTGAAGTTGCCACTGTTGTTGCCCTTGTTCTTGCCGCGCGGCGGACCATGATGACTGAAGCCACCACGGCCACCACAAATGGCGGCATGGGCAGAGGACTTGAACCCAGTGTTGTTGCTGCCTTGGAACATCGCCACGTGCTGATCAAAGTTGATCATCTGAGTGAACAGATCCTCGAGCGTAACGGGTTTGGTGTGTGCGTCGAGGGCCAACACCAGTGGCTGGTACTCCATACCCAGCCCGGCGATGATGTAGGAGATCTCCTCATTCTCATCTAGAGGCTTGCCGACGGCCTCTAGTTCATCGGCGAGGCCGCGCAAGTAGGTGAAGTAGGCGCCCACAGTCTGCGTGCCCTTCTCTGCGTTGGAGAGGGCGACACGGATGTTGTTCACGCGCAATCTGGACTGGGAGGAAAACATGTTTGCCACCGCAGTCCAGAGTTCGTGCGCCTTGTGGATGTTGGTCACCTGGACAAGAACTTCTCTGGAAAGATTAACCAACAAATATGCCAATACCTGCTGATCTTCCCGCACCCAGACTTGATGAAGAGGGTTCGGTGAGGCTTCTTCCTTGCCGTCTTTGTCCTTGGCGACGATGAACTTCTCTGGTTCTTTGATTGCTGCTTTGGCATAGCCGAAGACACCAGCCCCAATCCGCTATGGCATGACTTGCGCGCGCCAGAGGATGTAGTTCGTCCGAATGAGCTTCTCTGTAACCTGACCATTGAGGACGGCCAGAGGAGCGCTGGTGGAGGAAGACATGGCGAGCTCATGGATGGATGTAAAGCGATGGAGGCTAGATGAATTGGAAGAGGGAGGCTCTGTATACCATGTGAAGATTGGCTTAAGTGTCTTACCTCGTTGAAGGGAAGCGCTGCATGTTTATATAACAGGGGCGCACCTCCCTGGATAGCGCATACATGGTTGTTCAGATTACAACTTGAAGATCAAGGAAAGGTAGATATAAGGCTATGGTTTACAGAAGAGAGAGATCTATCTCCAACAACCTAACCGAACCAATATTCCTACATGTAGACTATCTTACATAGGCTACGTTAATATGTGTTTGACAAGATAGTGGGATGCTAAACAAAGAAATTAAGTTTACTGGTTTGCCCAAGTGGTCTAGATGGTGGGATACTAAACAAAGAACCTCATGATCTGTATTTATGGTGGATTCTCTCAAATGAAGTTGTATGGCTACTACTTGTGTAAAAATAAGAGATGTATGGTTACTGCCAGTTCATAAAACTTTTTATCTCAGTCGAGTTTGACAGAGATGACATACAAAACTAGGTAGCACTACTAGGAAAAGGCCTACTAGTGGTGCACCAGTTTTGCCTACTAATGGCGCACTACTAGTGCGCCACTACTGGTGCGCCACTAGTACCACGCCACTAGTATTTTTTACTAATGGCGCACCACTGGTGCGCCATTAGTATACCAAATACTAATGGCGCACCTGTAGTGCACCATTAGTATGCCTAGAGGTGCGCCATTACTATCTCACTTAGTAATGGCGCACCACATAGGAGTGCGCCATTAGTAACAAAAAATTTTCAATTTTTTTTCAATTTTTTTTATTTTTTTCTTAATCTCGGGTCAATATGCTTAATCTCACGTCAAATCACACTCCATGGTCAAACTTCCCAAAAGGTCACCCATCCTCACACTACTCCAGCCCAAGCACGCTTAACTTCAGATTTCTATCCAACCCCAGCACCAGCTCACTTCAGAGTTCTAATAATAGTTTCCATCATCAATAAATGATCAAAGACAATAAGAACAAATATGACACATATTAAACACCCTAACTGAGAGTACACTAAAACCTTGAACTGAGGTGCTAGGCACCACTTTATTGCAGGTATCCAAACAAACAAACAAAGTACAGTGGTGATTTTTCTCTATACGAAGTCATTCATTTGTGGGTAACAACCACATTGGTGGACGTGGCGGTGGCAGTGCGCAACCATTTTTGTGTCTAAAAGGACGTTGCACTTCTTCATCCCCTTTCTCCAGGTTGAAAACGTGCAGGTAATTCTCCTCGGCAACGATGTTTGTTCAGAAAGTAGATACAGTTGCTAGACAAACCATGTTCACTGGCCGAAAATGATGCTCCAAAGTCGGAAGCTCCGATTCTGTCTCTGCTCAAGAGGAAGACCCTATCACCAATCTTGCCCACCTTGCACCATTCTGGCCTTGAGAAATCCATCTTATACACGTTGACCTTGTCAATTTTGTGCATGTTGTTGTGTCCAAGAAAGACAACGACCTCCATAAAGAGGTCACCACATGATTCAACCAAGTAAGTGGAAGAAAATGGCGCATGGTGTCGGGCAGGTCAACCATATCAACTTCAAACTTGGTGAGGCTGAGCTCAAGGCTGAACTCCACTACTCCGAGGGCGTGTCCCGTGAATGTGTAGTAGATCTTGCCCCCACAGCAGCAATGCCTTTCAAGTTTGGCCATATGTATCTCCTGAGGCTTGTCGTCTGTGAGGAACATGGTGAGCTCGTAGTTGTAAGGGTCACATTGGCTTCCTCTGATTCGGCATGCCAACAAATTAGGCTGGTCAAGATCGAGGACTAGAACAGTGCAAGACGATGTCGAGCTAGGCTTGTCAGAGAGCAGGCACTTGCACCTCCTAGGAAATTCGTGGTTGGGGGATGGAAGGCTGACCCTCTGGTTGTCCTGAGGATGTCACAGGAACGTGTGCAGGGAAGCAGGGTCGAGCTCTCGAGCACCCAGCCCTGTGGAGACTCGAAGCACCTGTAGTCCCTGAGTTCATGGATGGCTGCAGTGTTCATCGCCTGGTTGGAGATGTTGAACAGCGTCTGGCAGCCATCGGTACAGCTCCCCAGATCATGCACAAGCAATGGGAAGGGGCCTTCCATCTGCTGCAGCCTGCAAGTTGGGAATTTCCTCAAGTATTTCTAGTACTAGTATTCAGCAACAACAAGCAAAAAAGGCTCAACACCCAGATCATGTTGCCAGAGTTTCACATCATCTACACACGGTTCATGTTGCCAGAGTTTTACATCATCTACACTCAGCTCTGCAAAAATGAGCAAAGAATCTAGCACGACAGAGATGTCAACCCGTAATTTGTGGGATATATGGTGTCGTTTGGAAGGTGTTCATTAAGACAAGAATGGGGATTTGTCGGGAGTTTGGTGGCTTCAGATCCTCAAGATGGGGAACAAGACAACAAGCACTTGAAGGGACCCGGTGCATCAGTTACTCGGTGTGCAAGTGATCTGCAACTCTCAAAGGTGATGAACACTACCGTGAAAATCTCCATAGCATGGAAGACATCAGCCGAGACATCAACTAGCGTCATGTGCACCGGTGAGGAAACCGAAAGCCCTTATTATTGTTCTATGCATTTCTATGGGACCGAGCTACCCTACAATAGCACCACCTCCTAAAAGAGAGTCCATCGGTGACCAGAAAACGTTTCGTATGGCGACCTAGCAAAAAGTACACCAAGCCATCAATAACCCCACATCACCACCATCCAAGGATCAAGCCTAAAGTTGTGGCGTAGTCTATGGATCGAGACCCCTCCCCGTTCGCCTTATGTATTATCTTGGTCTTGTTTGACTGTTTTTACCACCGTCTTTTAGAGTGCTTATGGTTGTATTTTGACATATGTATCCTCATATAAGTACCTTTTGATATATCATTATGAATCAATAAAATTGTCTTTTAATGAAAAATGAAGAAGTTATATATTGCTATTTACTTGTATACCATGTTTCAGCACTAAGTGCAAAAGTGGGCTCCCTGAAAAAAAGGGACCAACTAACGAGCAAGCAATTGAAAACTAATTTTGGGTCAATCACTTTTTTTATCCTGCTTGATTACGGCGAGGTCCTGCCCTGCAGCAGGTTAGCCCACCTTTTGGCATGCATTTCAAACACACCCTCTTTATTCTCCTTCACTACCACGCCATGCATTTAGATGAAACATCAGTGCCTTCTTCTTTCTATTCTCCGTCGCTAACAGGTGATGCTTGCATGCAGACGCATGCAAGCTCTTCGGTGATGCTACATGGCTTCGGATTTATGATTGTACTGCTTGAGTTTGACTAAAAACAAATTTCCAACATGACAGGCATATACAAAGCTCCATATTTTTTGTTCTTCGTAACATAAAACTACAAAGGGGTAAAATTAAAATTGGAGCGAGAAACATAGCACATGGGAGATAAAAAAAGGATTTTATTTGTATCAATTACTTTTCCTTAATAGTAAATCCGTATGTAGTTGCACCCATATATTAGATAGAATATTATCTACATGTTAATTATTTGATTAGTGTTGGAATTGATATTTGGTATGATGTTAACTGCATGCTAAACATGTGAGCGCTCACCACTGGAGCCACCTATGTCATTGTTGACCTGATTTAATGGCCAAGATTTGTTGGATCTACTCCTCGGTGATGGCCAAGATATGTGTGTAAATAAGGATATACATTAAAACAATTTTTTTTTGCTATCAGTCGACTTTTTTAGACGAACACTGGCCCTATGCAATGCATAAACAAAAGCCCATCACATACTTGGGCTTGGTCTAAAACATATCAAAAATGACATGAAGCCTCGTAGGATATAAGACAATAACGATAATAATGAACAAAAAAAAAGTAAAGAAAAATTATAAAGTTTCCTAAGAAAGAATGAATTAGTGGCATAGGTATTACCTTTTAAAGTGAAAAAAGAAAAATATGGAAAAAGTTCAGGTAATTTACACATAAATTCTATATTTTTATAATATGAAATAGTAAGAGGATTTTTTTTGGAAAACAAAGAAGTTTTCTAAGAAGATAAGAATTAGTCGCATTGGAATTATCCTTAAAGAAGAAAGAAATGAAACTAAAACCAAATAAATTAAATGCAATGGAGTTTTTTCCAAAAAATAATGGATTAGTGGTATTGATTTTACTCTTTAAGAATAAATAATTTTTTTTTGACAAAACATGCAAACAATTGACATAAAAATCACGCTTTTTGTAATATGCAATAATAAGCATATCATAGTGGAATTTTCACAAAAAAGTTTCCTAAGAAGGAATGAATTAGGCATTCGTATTACCCTTAAAAAGAAACAAAATGAAATATAAACTAATAAAACAAGAACTTAAGAAAATTCAAAACAATAGAGTTTTCTATGAAATAATGAATTAGGAGCCTTGGTATTAGCCTTTAACAAGCAAAAAAATAGTCAAAAAATTGCACATAATTTACACCATTTTTTTTACATATAATATGCAAGTATAAGCATATAATGATGGAATTTTTGCAAAAACAAATTCCTAAAAAGGAATGAATTAGTGGCACTGGTATTACCATTAAAGAAGAAAGGAAATGAAATATAAACTAAAATAAAATATAAATAAATGACAAATTGTGCAGCACAATTTACATAGAAATTGCATTTCTTGAATAATATACAAGAATAAGCATATAGTAGTGGAATTTCACACAAAAAAAAGTTTTCTAAAATGGAATGAATTAGTGGCATTGGTATTACCCTTACAAAGGAAACACAATTATAAATCAAAATAATATAGTACTTTAAGGAATAATAAATTAGTGGCATTGGTATTACCCTTTAAGAACAAAGAAAATGAAACAAAAGCTAAAACAAAATATCAAAATAAAAAATGTAATAGTGGCATTGGTAACACCCTTCAGGAAGAAAAAAATAATAAAAGAAAAACTAAACTAAAATCAAAATAATGAAGTTTTCCATGGCATTGGTATCACCCTTCAGGAAGAATAGAAGAAAAAGAATGAATTAGTGGCGTTAGCATTTTCTTTAAGAGTAAAGAAAGTGAAAATGAATAAATATAATAATGACAACATTTTTGCACAATTTAGACAGCAATTTCGTTTTTTATGATATGCGAGAATAAACATATAATAGTAGAATTTCGCAAAACAGAAGTTCAACAAAGAATGAATTAGTGCTATATATATTGCCCTTAAAGAAAAAAGGAAATGAAACAAATACTAAAACAAAGTTGAAATAATTAAATTTTCCATGGAAGAATGAATTAGTAACATTGGTATTACCCTTTAGGAAGGAATAAAATGAAAATAAATATTAAAACATATTCCCAATTTGCATATAACTTATACAGAAAATTGCAGTATTTTATACTATGCAAGAATAAGGATATCATAGTGGAAATTTGGAAGAAAAAGACTACTAAGTAAGAATGAATTAGTGACAAACTTTTACCATGAAAGAAGGAAGAAAATGAAAGAAAACTAAAATAAAATAAAATATAAATTACCTAAGATAGAATGAATTAGTAACATTGGTATTACCCTTTAAGATAGAAACCATAACACACAACTTTGCAATTTTTCAATATGTAAAAAATAATCACATAAGTATACTTTTTGCACAATTTATACATGTATTATACTTACATGTATTCATTTTGCATTTGCCCAACTTCAAAAAAATACCCATAAAACCAACTAAAAAAAGAAAAAAAGACAAGCAAAAAAATACAATTTTTTTTAGTTCATGCAAAAAATGCATACAAACATAAAATATTGAGGCACTATTGGTCTATAAACAGGTACTCCCTTTGTCTAGGTGTGTAAGTCATATTAGGAATAGCAGTGCGACCTAGGTGGTTGGAGATTGGACGAGGAGGAGCCCCTCGACCAGGAAACTTCCAATCACAGTGTTGTTTTAAACGGAAGGAAAATCAAAATTGATTCGCTAGTTATTAGATGCCGTTTGAGCTGTCCATGTAGGCCAGCGTATATAATTGCATGCAAAACCGTTTCAATCTCTTGCCTAATCAACACCCAGCCACGATGCATGCAGTGGTCCTTTCCTTGCGGGCGCCTCGTCTTCCTGATTTTTGTGGGCATTAGTACGAAACTAAGAGGGAAACGAGGAAGAAATTTAATGTATTGGCAAGGATGACAATGGGTAGGGTATGAGGGGTAGAACAATACCATATCCATACCTGTGTAGTCAATGGGTACAAAATTCTACCCATACCCGTACCCATGGGTTGGAAACTCTACCCATACCCATACCTGACGGTACCTGTACCCATTGGGCAGCCAACGGGTAGATCAAATGGTACACAAGTTCTTGATATTTTTACAATCATCGATAGCATATCTGAAGAAAAAAACATTTTTCTCAACTCAATAGCAGATAGGTGAGACATGACAATTATCTCAGTTCAGATTGACACTGGGTGACAACTTCAATATATATTCACAAGCTCACGACACACTTCACCAAATAACATGTAGTATAAATGGGTTGGGTATGTGTATGTCCATGGGTACAGGGGTATATCCATACCCAACCCATGACTTAACAGGTAGGGTATGAGTACTATTTATGGGTATAAAATTGTGCCCATATCCTACCCATGCAGGTACGGTATCCACGGGTACCCGTACCTATGGGTAAAATTGTCATCCTTTATTGCGCCTAAGATTTTTGGGAATACCTGATTTTTTGTGAAGTGACTTATACACCTAAACGGAGGGAGTAACACGAAATGGGCTTTAGCACAATAAGAAATCGACAACGGTCACAACAGAACAAAATATCAAGGAGCACAAATCTAGAATCAGAAATCAGCGGCCGAAATAACCGACTGACCCATTCAGAAACCTAGATTGAGGAAAAAAAGGTAGTACAAAAACGGGTCAAGCAGATCAAGTCCGGTACTCCAACATCAGACTGGTAGCTAGCACCACCTCTTGTCAAGAGAGCAACCAGCAAGCAAGCATGCCCACTGCCGCCTGTGACCACCGCAGCGCCGCGTCACGCCGCCGATTCCGCGTCTGCTTCCTCGTCTCCCTCGCCGTACTCCTCCTCGCTGTGGCCGTCGTGGTGCTGGCCATCACGGCGCTCCGCCCGCACCCGACCAACACCACCATCTCTACGATCCGGCTCACCTCCATGTCTCTCTCCCCTGGACTCTCCCTCAACGTGACGCTCGACGTCGTCCTCTCCATCCGCAACCCCAGCCCCGTCGCGTCCTTCGCTCATGGCGCCGGCCGCGCTGAGGTCTACTACCACGGTGCGCTTGCCGCGGACGCGAACGTGCCGCCCGGACGCATCAGCGCAGGAAGCACCAACGTGGTGACCGTCAGGCTCACGGTGCTCGCTGACCGTCTCGCCGGGTACGCACCTCAAATGTACGGCAACGTGTTCGGCAGCGCTGGGGACGTGTCGCTCACCGTGCGGACGACCGTGCCGGGGACGGTCACGGTGGTCGGCCTGCTCAGGCACCACGCCGTCGTGCTCACGGTGTGCGACGTCGTTGTCAGCGTGCGGCGCCCCGGCGCACAGAGCTCGTCGTGCCATTACCGGACCAAGTTCTAGCTAGCTATAATTGGATTAGTTGGTGATCATTTACTAGAATCGTTATCAAATCTAAGGTTGGTGAACGCTCTTTCAAGATTCTTGCCAAAGCTTTTATTGTTTTCCCGGTGATTCTGCAGACAATAGAAATTTGTCATCTGTTATTTGGATTCTGTAGTTTTTGGGTGTTTTCTGAACAAACAAACTTTCTTTCATTGCTAAGAGAACTAAGGAACCAATTTCATGTTGCTCAAAATTAGACAGAAAATTAAATTCAGATCAATGTGGTCAATTAAAGCTGATGTTCATGAACACCTAAAGCATGAGCAACAAATAACTACAGTCCGAACGGGTCACAGAATTTGCATGAAGTAGTCAGTTAGCAACATGAGGATGTAGATATTAATCTGACATATGTATCTTGTGACCAAACAAAGACCCAAATTTGAAACTGAAACTAACAAGGAGAGGCAACTACTTCGTGTGACCTACTGCGCTCCTGTTCTATGGCTTCGAAACTCAAATTTCCGATGCTTAAGAATCGATATAACATCTATATAATTCCAACTAAAAGATTGGTAGGTGATGACAGATGAGGCAGGAAAATGAGTGTCACAGATGAAAATGTAGAGGGCTTAACGTTACAAAGCACCGGTTAGTTTTGGTGATGTGCTGAGTTGCAGATGAAAATGTAGAGAGGGTTTAACGGTTCAGAGCACCAATTAGTTTCAGTGCTGTTTCTTATCTATCAGAAACATGCAGACTATCAGTATCAGCACAGCCATCGAGCAATGCCCGGAAGTGGAAACACTGGAACAAATGCAAACTATCATCACAAGTTAATGTTGGAAAAGGGTTAACAAAGAATGTGGGCGACTGAAGATTATTTGCAAGGGCTTTGTCTCAGCATTCACCATATACATTGTTGGCTCAATAATTAAAAACAAGTATGATATATATATATATATATATATATATATATATATATATATATATATATATATATATATTTGGTGACAAAACCCCTAAGATATTGTGGAATCTTTGCACTGTTCAGTAGATATTAACTGCAACTTCCACAAAATTCAGTGAAACCCTAAAATATCACTGCTTGAATTTCACATCTCAAAATTACTCAAAAGAATGGGAAATGAATAATAGTGAAAAGTGTTTTTTTGGTTTGCTAGTTCGCCATAGCTAAACGGTGCCAACTATGAATCGGTGTTTTTCCAATGTAACTCATCCCTTGGCAGAATATTGCTGCCAGATTCACAACGTGAGAGTTCCTGTCCAGCTGACAATGCAGATGATGGAGACGCTGATAAGCAGATCAGCAGTATTCTGCTTTTTTTTACCTGGCTTGTATCAATTCGTGTTAATTGCATTCAGCTACAAAGTAGAGTACGATCCTGATAATTGCATTCAGCTACTGAAATAAGGTAAGACAATATTCTGCCAATGATCACCCACTGGTAAACGATGATCTCAAGGTAAGACTGCAGACAATGACCTCAAAGAGATGAATGTAACTAGTAGCTGTGCACTCACCTGCCATTCCATGAAAAACCTGCAACTACTCTCACCCACTGGTCAATATTCCAACTAATACTCCGAACCCTCAGCTTACAAGGACACATTTGAGTTTAAGGTGATTGGTTATATCTCCGTGATCATGTTCATTCTGAAAAGCTTTGTTCCAAAGGATGACCCAATCAACAAATGTATCTCAGTTGAAGGATAATGCTAATCATGGGAAAACAGAGCATGTCAGCATCAGCATACACACTGCCTACAAGCACATGCCTGCAGCCCCGTGGCAACAATCGTTCAGTTTGCTCTAGTGCAACCAAAGCGCACCAAATACAGTTTACAGTGAAAAGCCTTAATCAGTCTCCAGTTTCATATGACAAACACACATACTGGATCGACTAATCTGGATAATGAACGTACTTTTACACCTTATTTCAAAATTCGGAAGCAAATGATCAGTAACTTTACCTTTACTTCTCCAATTGTGTTGTCACACAACAGGCCTGGTTCTGTCCTCCTTGAGACATGAACACAATATGGGACCAGGGCATGACAATAGCAGACCTTTCTTGTGCTTATTACTACAAATTTTGTTTCCTCAACTTATATTCATATTAAACATAAACATTAAGCACTTATACTCAAAATGTTTAGCAGGAAAAGTAAAACAGTAAGAGATTATTCCAGACAATGCAATGTAAAAACGGTGTCACCAAGGAGGCACAAAAAGGTATTCATAGATTTTCAGGTTGCAGCATCAGTCTATCCTAGAAAATATTACAGCTCACTGGAAAGAGACAATTATAACCATGTTAAGTTCTCTATAATGACAAGCTTAAAGTCTCCATAAGACCTATACCTACCAAGATGCAATTGATTCACGGAGAAAAATGAATTATGGCAGAATATTTCATTCACTATGATGCAACCATTTAATAGAACTGCTAGTATTCCAAGCTCTACTAAAATCAGATGATGTTTGCAAGTCAACAAGTGATATTTTTTTGACTCTGTTTCATCGTCAGCTTCAACAAAAGATAGAAACAGGAAAACCCCTAAATATAGACTATTAAGAAGACCCACTAGGTGAAAAGGTAAAATAAATTCCTCAATTCAAGAAACAGTCACATGAGGAATATAGAAAGCCAACAATTCAGCACTAAGACCACTAGATAATTAACATAAAGCAAAGCCAAATCGGTCAGCTCAAAGGCAAATATTTCCAAAGCAGAGCAAAATGACATTTTTATTTCAGCATCAACGCACACAGTAGTCACTTCAGCCCAGAAGGTTATGAAGACAAGAATAAATTTTATGCAACCACATTACAGCCAGAGCTTTTGTTAGTAACTTATATACATCAATGCAAAGCAAAGCAAAGCAAAGAGGAGTCCAGTAGGCTCATAGTTTGGTCGAATCCATAGATATTGCAGATCATGAGGATATGACAACTAGGCAGAAAGAAGCACCATCTCACTCAACTGCCATCAGATCAAAGGGGAGGCACTACCAGCATAACTTTTTAGAGCCGAGAAGAAGGTATGCTGGACAAGACTTTGTTTGAGCCGATATTCATATATCCGCAGGTCTCTATGACCACAATCAAAACTTTCAATCAATTTGCCGTCACTGTCAACTTGAAGCAGTCACCCACGAAAATTGAGCAGCAAGAGCACGTCACCACCCCCTGAAACAACACCAACACCGAAACCCCAGCTTTCACCATCGTCTCCAAACTTGTCCCTGATTTCACCAACCGGCAATTTGATTCGGTACTTTATGTCCCAAACCTCACTTTCGTAATCCTGCAACACCCATATAGTGACGATTTCCATGGCATCATTATGGCAATCAATGCCGAGCGTGCTATCCATCTCAAACAGGCCAGGGTCACTGCCGCCAGGAACAACTGGAGCACGCATGTGCCGGAACGACTCGGTGGTGGTGTCAAATACCAATACATGTTTTCTATCCTCAAGTAGGAACCAATGCAGGCTATCACGGATGAGGGCTGATACCTCTACGCACAGCACTTTCACCATCTCCAGCCACCCAATGTACCTCGGTGGCTGGTCTGAACCAAGCGGAAGGACATAGCATCCAGTTTGGCTTTGAGGAGCCATGAAATTGGTCAGCAGCAGCCGGTACTCGCCGGTAGGTCGGTGTGGGTACATCCCCACGATGTTGAAGCCCCACGGTGGACACCTGATGGAGGCATGCAAACGCGTGGCCGGGTTGTAGACGGCGAGGCGGCGGCCAGAATAAGATCTGGAGAGGAGGATGCCATCGCAGGAAGCCTCCAGAAAGAAGGGCTCCTCGTGCCGGGCGACGGTGTGGAGCTGGGCGGCACGGTGGTCAAAGGCGAGGAAGTTACGGCATCCGCCGCTGGAGAAAATGGGGAGGGTGGGCTGGCGGGCGTTGGTTGGCGAGGAGGAAGCGGCGGGTGGAGGTGGCGCCGCGCCAGGCGCGGAGGACGGCGCGGCAGCGGAGGAGGGATTTGGGGTCGAGGCGGACGAGAATCTCCCAGATGACAACCTCATCCGGGAGGCCGGTGAGGAGAGGAGTAGCTCCTTCTGCCGCGGCCTCCTCCGCCATGGTCGCCGGCTGCGGCTGCGAGTTGTGGTAGTAGGTGGCGGCGGCTTCGGAGCGTAGGTCTTTTGGCAGAACAGAAGAAATGGAAGTCTGATTTCAGCTGGGCTGGGCTGGGCTTAGCCCAGCTTTTGTTTGCACGGCCACTTTTGAGAACTGAGTGCCCACAAATCTAAAAATAAAATACTACATATCCTAAATCTAGACCCGTCTAAATTTTATGGTTTCTTTGACTTTTTTTCACAGCTTTAATCGGTAAATCTACAGCATGTGCTATCTGTTGTTGACGCGTGTAGCGTTGATTTCTCATGCCGCTTAATTTTGTTGTGGGTCAATTTTTTGTTGGACGGTGGTTTCTAGATATTTTCATCGGACTCTCTACCTCTGTCGCGAAGATTCCCTCCCTTGATCCATGGTAGCCCAATCGATGCTCTTACAGCCTCTGAGGATACATTCACTGTGATACATGCCGTCGCGAAGAAATGCCTGGTGAACTGAATCAAGGATGGCGTAATTGGACACGCCTTCTCCTTCACTGATAAGGACGACCTGCTGGGCAGCGGCGGGCCGTTTGGCATGCCGGTCAAGGAGATCGCCTTTGCCGTCGCGCTCTAGCGTTTGGCATGCTCGGTGTCGTCACTGCTGCCTTCATGGCCATTGGCCGCCCACCGCGTTGGCGGCAAGTGCTCCCATGGTGAAACAAATATCCCTCTATTTCCTATCTATCTACCCCCGATTTTACCATCGAACAAAAAAGAACTATATATCCACCTGCGATTGAAATTTATAGTTGCTTTGTTAGCGAGAGTTGGGTGTTGGACTGGGGAACTCACAAGGGAGTGTTTTTCCCATGTAGGAGCATCGATCAGTTGTTGTCTTTCGGGTCCCTACAACTGTTGTTTGTATTTTGCAGCTTTGAGACAACTTAAACTATTCATTTATATTGTTGGTCTGAATAAAAATCTATAAGTCCCAAGTTTTACATGTCTGGCTGAACTAATTTTGTTTGTTTGTTAATTTAAGCCGTTCTGTAGATAGATATTTAAGCCACTTCTGTAGGTAGATATTTGCTTATGCGGAATTGCTGATATTTAAGCCGGAGCTCTTTTACGGTACCCCGAAATTTAGTTATCCAAAGTTTTCCTGTGTATCTTCCAAATTCCGCTGCATTTGGTTATGCATTTAAAAACAGGTACAACCATACCTTTAACTTAAGCAAAAGAATATAATCTTTTGGAATAGGAGGCTCCATTCCACGCACTACATATTAAATAGCATCAATCAATGCATTTATAATAATAACAATAATAACAACAATAGAAACCACATGTGCAGACAACCATAAAATGAAAAGGAAAAAAATTATGGAAGCCGAACCTTTTCTCCTCCCAGACCGATATCCTCTTATCAAACTCCGCTTTCGTCGGTTAAGTAAAATATCAGCACGTTCCATGATCGGAGTAGCCAACACTAAATACAACAACCGAACTAAATCAGAAATCTTAAATCAAACAAAATACATAAAAAAAATAGAAGACCACTAATACGAAACACAAACTCATAGATACTATATGTCAATCGTATGATGAACTATATGTCAATCGTATGATGACACAGATCATTCAACATTTTTCTTCTTTCCAGATCGTCTAGCTAACGGTCGGCCTCACTAGATAGCCTCCATCTAGTAAATAATGAGAACTGAACCGTACTTTATGCAAGACAAAAATGAGTGGGCATGATTATCTTCTGAGAACTGAAACGTATTGTGAACTTTTACCAATTACACGGTATGTTTCTTTTGCAGGATATTATTCTTCGAGAAGACGCAGAAACATTAGTATGTATCAATGCATTCATAGGAGAGAGAGGGAGGGAGACATTGTGCGCGCGTGTGTTATGTGTACAACTGTACATGCACAGAAGAAGCAACTACCCCAGGAGCACAATGGTACACTCTAAGTTCTAGGCACCAAAGCTGCCCCCGCTTCGCTCTCCTCC
>NC_041385.1:785318747-785350398 GCF_002162155.2 Triticum dicoccoides | reverse complement strand
GTTGTTTCATCTACATGTGGAGGGCTACAGATGCCGAGGCGGCGGCCTCGGGTGCTGCGGCGAGCGGGGTTCGCTGGTGCTCCTCCTCCCCCTTGGTCATGTGGGCGGCGAGTGCTGGAATCAAATATATAGGAGATCTGCCAGTGGTGAAGCAGTGACTTTACTAAAAAAATTAGTAAAAGTGGTACGGGGAGCACTTTTTAGGGGATCTGCTAGAGATGCTCAAAATGTCCGCGGACATGACTGGACGTGTCTGCATACAGCGGGTGGGGCGTCGACCATCCAGTCGTACTCATCAAATTCGGACAGTGGGTATGACTGATAGTGGACAGACCGAGAGGGAAAAACAATGAGTGAGACACATGTGCTAGGGGGAGATGTGGTCCAACTAATAGTGGGTTAGGATAACGTCTAGACTCTCTTTTTTTCTCGAATACGCATGAGTGTGCGTACTATATTATATAGAAGGAACCGGGGTACAGAGCCCGTCCACGTTAGCATTACAGATTACATATATACACTGCACACTAACTCTACTTCCACCCTCCACCTAGTCTCAAAAACTATCTACTCTCCGCTGCCCACTCCTCCACCTCTGCAAAGAAGGCGCCCATGTCTCCTCGTAGTATGCCCGCCTTCTTCCATACACGACCCTCTCTGACGACTGCCTGGATGATCCTGTTCTTTGAAGGTGTAGCTCCGTCGAAGACAATCGAGTTGCGGTGCTTCCATATTTGCCATAGCCCTAGGATGATGATTGCATTTGCATCCCTCCCGGCCTTTCCTCTTCCTCTCTTGTCTTGGCACCATGCACCGAGGCTTTCATTCACGGTAGGTATCCATTCCGGTCTGCGTAGGGGATGACAGATCGCGGTCCAAACTTCCCGCGCGACGACACACTGGAGCAAAATGTGGTTTATGCTCTCCTCTTCTTGGCTGCACATTGGGCAACAATCCTGATGATCGAGCCCTCGTCTTGCCAGCCGATCGGACATCCAGCATCTATCCTGGATTGCCAGCCATGTGAAGAAGCGGCAGGGCGCCGGTGCTCTAGATTTCCAAGTGAATTCCGCCGTGGGGACGACCTGCCTGCCCCAGAATTTGGCTGCATAGGCAGTCCTCGCTGAATAGCATCCGCTTGCTTCCCATGACCAAGTGATGGCATCATGTTGCGCTGGGTCGAGTTAAACTTCTTGGATCATGTTCCATAGCTGTAGATATTCCCTTAGCGAGTTAGTTGATACCTCCGGGCTTACTTGGGCGACCCAACTGTCATTCAGTAGGGCCTGGGCTACGGTGCATGTGTTCCTCGTTTTCTTCCTGACTCGGCCGTAGGTCAAGGGTGCAAGCTCCATGATCCGGTGTCCTTCGAGCCATCTATCTTCCCAAAAGAGTGCTGTATTTCCATCTCCGAGAACCCAGCGAGCAGCCGCGTTGAAGAGTTGTCTTGAAGCTTTTGGCACTGTGATGTCAAATTCTGCCCATGGGCGCGATGTGTCTGATCTCTGCAACCAAGGCCACCTGGCCTGCACAGCTTTGTTCATCCATCCTAGGTTGGGTATGCCTAGTCCACCCGCCCATTTGGGGGCGTGCCAGAATAGCCAGGGGCGTTGGACGCGGCTCGGCAGCACCAAAACAGCAAGGGGTGCTAATCCGAAAGCTATGTCTAGCAAACGAAGCGGCAATCATCACCGACGACGCGCTCCAAGCATATGCGAAACTCTTCGACCAGCCACTCTCCGATGGCCATATATCAAGGCAATCCTTGCCTTGTTCAGATGGGAGGCCTCTGCCTTGCCACTTGGAGGCACGGAGGAAGCCATGGAGGACCGGCTTTAAGGCCGGTCAAGGTGGTTTACTTAGTAGGGTAGCAAAATGAGTGCATCACCTTTCAAAACCCTAGTGTGGAATGTGAGGGGCCTTAATAGCCCGGCGCGTCGGAGTGCAATTTATCAGGTGGTTAGCTCGGTTGCGCCGAGCATTGTGTGTCTCCAAGAGACAAAAATGGAACTTGTAACGACAGAAGTGGTCGCCCACTGCCTTGGGAATAAACTCAAGAGCTTCTACTACCTTCCCGCAATAGGAACGAGGGGCGGCATTCTCCTTGCTTGGGATGCTACCGTGGTGAAACTTTCCAACCCACACTACACGACGAATGAGCTCACCGCGCTCGTCACGCACATTGGTGGCTCACAATGGTGGATGACAGGAGTATACGGCCCACAGCAAGATCAAGACAAAGTGGAATTCATGCAAGAACTGATGGACATTCGCGAGCTGATTGCCGGACCATGGAATGTAATGGGGGATTTCAACCTATTGGTTAACCCAGAGGACAAAAACAACACACTTGTGAACAGACGAATGATGGCGCGGTTCCGTGCAAAGCTTAATAACCTCGAACTCAAGGAGGTTTATTTGAACGGGCGGAGATACACTTGGTCAAATGAACGGACACAAACGACAATGGAGAAGATTGACCGTGTCTTCACCACGGCAACTTGGGAGGAGCTTTACCCGACCTGTCAGCTCACAGCACTGGGCTCCTCGATCTCGGACCACTGTCCATTGCTGCTGGACCTAGAGGCCGAGCTGCACATGGGCAAGCGCTTCAAGTTTGATTCTTTCTGGACAAGAGCCGAGGGATTCATGCAAAAGGTCGAGGAGTTGTGGAACTCTGTGCCTAGAGAAGAAAGCCCCTATGTTACCCTTGACCTCAAGCTGCGAGCCACAACAAAGGGCCTGAAGAAGTGAAGCGACAGTTGGATAGGCAATGTTAAACTGCAAATTGGCATTGCCATGGAGGTAATCGCTCGCCTGGATGCAGCAATGGACACAAGAACACTCTCGCCACAAGAACGAGACCTATAGCGCATGTTGAAACTGAAGCTACTTGGTCTATGCTCCTTGGAACGAACAATTGCGTGACAAAGATCAAGAATCCTCTCACTCCGAGAGGGGGATGCAAACACTAGCTTCTTCCACCAACACGCTTGTCACCGGCAAAGGCGCAACATGATCACAACAATCAGAAATGGGGACACCACCGCCAGCACGCATGATGAGACCGCAAATGAAGTGGACGACTACTACACAAATGTGTTTGCCGGTGCACTGGGCAGACACACACCATATATCTCAGCCTTCTTGATCTACCGACCATGGATTTGAAACATCTTGATCAGCCTTTCACCGAGGAGGAAGTGGAGAAGATTGTGAAGACCATGCCCATGGATAAGGCACCGGGTCTGGATGGCTTCACGGGACGGTTCTTTGCATTCTGCTGGCCTATAATCAAAGATGACCTCATGAGGGCACTGCATACTTTCCATCATGGCGACATGAGGGGCCTACACGCCATCAACAAGGCAATTGTGGCACTACTTCCTAAGAGGGATGGAGCAGTGGACATACGTGATTTTCAGCCAGTGAGCCTGATCCATGGCGCGATAAAGATCTTTGACAAGACACTAGCTTCAAGGCTTGCAGTGGACCTTCCGTTCATAGTGGGAAAACACCATAGAGCCTTCGTGCGAGGGCGATCCATCCACGACAACTTCATGCTCGTCCAATGCACGGCACGTAAGCTTCACGCCCTACGAGACCCAGCCATTATGCTCAAGCTTGACATATCAAAGGCATTCGACTTAGTGCAATGGCCCTTCCTCCTAGAAGTTCTACGCAAGGCTGGATTTGGGGAACGTTGGATCATGTGGATTTGTGGAATGCTGGCAAGTGCATCAACAAGGATCATGGTGAACGGCACATCGGGACGGCCAATCTACAACACTGTGGGCTTGAGGCAAGGTGCCCCATTATCCCCAATGCTGTTCATTCTTATCACGGAACCCTTGCACCGCATGTTTGAGCTTGGGACTGCAAAGGGACTGCTTGAGCCGCTTGCAAGAACAGGGCTACACCACCGTCTCTCAATGTTCGCCGACGACGTAATGATCTTTCTCAAGACCAATGAGCGGGATATGAACATGTGTGCATCAATTCTTACCCTGTTTGGGGAGGCATCGGGCCTCCGCGTCAACCTTGCCAAGAGCACGGTCTACCCTATACGATGCTCTGACGAGACCATGGAATCAGTGGAGAGAGCACTTGGATGCCCGAGAGGCGCCTTCCCATGCAAATACCTTGGTCTGCCGCTCACCCTGAGAAAACAGTCACATGTACAGCTTTCAGGCCTTGTGGCCTAGCCCATTAATTCAGCATTTTTTATATGTTTTTTCCTGTCAATTTACGCTAGCTACATGGGCCAAGCCCAGCAATTCGGCCTTTTTGGTTTCTAAGACAGAACTTTACGGTCCATTTCTTTTTGGGCCTCGGCCTTTTAAAAGTTGACTTCTTTTTTGGGCCTCAGTCTTTTTGCATGCCATTCACGTTTTGGGCCTTGGCTTCTACCAATAAATAAGTCCAACTCATCAATTTTTTATTTCTCACATTTTCACAGTACAAAGAAACAGAACTATTTCATGACAAATATTTCAAATGAAACAGAACTATATACTTGAAATGACCAGACCAGTACAACCAGACCAGTACAAAATACAACCAGACCAATAAGTGTAGCCTATTACAATCTTTACATACTGTTCATACAACTAGACCAGTACAAAATACAAAGAAACTAGCTATGAATTACAATCAGAACACAAGGCATATTGATAGATAACCACCACGCTTCATCGTCTTCCTCTTCCAAATTCCAAGAAACAAATCACCTAGCATTAGAAGGATCACACATCAGAAGCATATAAAATCTTTCAACCATCAATATAGTTTGCTTATAAGAAAACATATGGTCTGATTTTAAAATCCATCAGAAACACTTGACCCAAGAAATGCAACTACCCGAATGCTTCATTCAAGATTTAACACAGTAACTCTACAGGAAGAAAGTAAACTGAAGGCAACCTCTTTGCACATCACTTATTTATGAACAGAGGGAGTGATATTCAGCTTCCGCAGTCAAAGGAGACCCGTAAACTCATTGCGCACAGTTGCAAAAACACATTATGCAACAGCAATAGAGCATCAGCGTGTGTGTGTGTGTGTGTGTGTGTGCCGCGGTTACCTACATATCCTACTAAGCGAAGCCGGTAGTCAGGTTGTTGGTCTTGTACTTGTCGAACTAACAATCTATGGATTTTGCAGTCTAATTGAGATCAGTATAAACTAATTGCACACAATGGAAGCAGCGCCATCGAACCAACAAACGAACAAACCGACCCAGTGAGACCAAGAAGGAAAGCAAGCAGATCAGGGGTGGTTACCATCCTGGCGCGCTCGCCCTTCTCCTGGATGGCATCATCCTTGAGCACCCTCTCCATCTGCCCAACCACAGAGACAGAGAGAAAAAATGTCTGGAACGCATCGCGTTGATCCAGCCACGGAGAACAAGTGTAGATATGATGTGCCAGATTGCCAGCAACACTGCTTACATGCATCTTCATATTTCAAAACGCCAATCAGGTTAGCAATAGTGCTAGACTAGTTAGCTAGCAAAACACTAAAGAAGGCATAGACAGAAACAAAGGTAACATGCATCATATCAAAAAATAGTAAGCACTGAACCTACATCATATCTACACCAATCAGGTTGCATGTGTATGCTAGAAATCAAGAATCAAAAGGACTTCAGCTTGTTTAAAATATCTTGCCTCTGTTGCTCCCAGTTCAGTAAAGAATGGTCAAGTAGTGAGCGCTTCGTTTCAAGAACTTGGCAGTGCAAAATAGATTTCGGGTGGAGCACAAATAGAATACCTGGAAAAGAAACATAAAGAGCTATACAGTTAAGTAAGCATCATTGGCTGTACAAATAAGTGGAGAACAATAAAGAGCTATACAGTCTGTTGAGAACAATAAAGAGCTATACAAATTCATATTCAAGTTAGACTACATGCTAACAGACTCATGATCAAGTTTGACTACAAGCTAACATATCATTGTGAATACAGATGATTTTCGGACTAGAACCGTTGCGCAAGTTCAGGTCGTTTGAAGTTTTGACAACAAGCTACAAAATCTAGTTAAATCAATAGTAGTATTGCAAGCAACAAATAGACTCTCAGAGCAGAACCAATGCACAAGAACGGACCAGCAACTACTAGGCCCAACAACTAAGATATGTAGGAAATTTCAGATGTATCACTTCATAGATCAAGCATAGGCGCAACATAAAAGGCTCATGAGCGCTACAAAGTCTGAACAATTCACCAGGAATCAATCAACTATCGGAAGTGTATCTGCATCAGACCTTAGCAATGACAAACACGCTGACGAGAGCCGCCTCCATGGTCATGCTAGCTCAGATCTCGGCCAGTCAACCGTGCGTGGAGCCGTGGAGGTTAGGTTGCTGAATGCACGGACAGTAATAGCTAGCTCCAAATTGACAACCTGAAAAGAGGATTGGTTAGTACACTAAAAAGAGTAAATAGCCAGCTCCAAAGTTAAGGTACTGGAATATAAAGACACATTGGAATATATTTCTAATTTGACCATAAATAGGCATGAATAATAAGCTCTACAGGCACTCCCCGAGATAAGTACACGCAGTAGGTTTTGTTTTATAGTTATCTACATTATAGTTATCGGTTTGCAACATACTATTTATATCTAGAACCAGAATAGTTATCTACATTACAATAATCCTTAGTAATGCATAAATAATGCAGATATCTCTGTATAAATTAGCTTTATGTAACCTCTTCTTGTACATATACAAACATCCCCAAAGATAGGAAGGTCTAATGCTTTCCCCTAAAAAAAAAACTCTGTACTAGTTATGATGAATCAACATAGATTCATCTCTTTTTGCAGCTCTTAAGTAGTAGAAAGTATTTCACAACATAATGTTTGCATTGCCTGGACGAATACAATATGATTTCAGATAAGCACAACTAATGGTCTCAAACTGTCGGATCTAGGGTTCCGGCAGACCCTTGAGGTTCGAACATTGGGGTGCGCACGGAGGTTTCGCCTTCTACCTACCTGTTCCTCGCCGAATCGCTAGGATCTAACTACGAGAAGAACAACACAAGAGACACAAGGTTTATACTGGTTCAGGCCACCATCGTGGTGTAATACCCTACTCCAGTGTGTGGCGTGGTGGATTGCCTCTTGGGCTGATGATGAACAATACAAGGAAGAACAGCCTCACGAGAGTCTGTTCTTGTGGTGGTGTTGTCCTTTTTGAAGGGCCGATTCTAGATGCCTATCTTATCCTCAGCTTCCTATCCTCATCCCTCTACCCTGTGGGTGGCTAGTCCTATTTATAGGCGAAGGCCCTGGGCCTCTTCCCAAATATTGAGCGGGAAGGGCGCCAACAATTGGCCAATTTGAAGGGGAACATCTAGTACACTTATCCTGACTAAAGTTGGTCCTCGCCTGTCAAAGGCTCTGGTGGTGACGCCAACTTGGGCTCCACGGTGACCTCCATCCGGCCGTTGGACTGGTCTTGGTCTTATTGCACCGAAATGGATGCCTTTGCTTGATGCTCTCGCCTGCGCTTGCTCCCCTTGCACCAAAGAGGAAAGAAGGACACTGCGCGGCTGGCGCCCGTCTGGCACCCTTGGTCGTCATGGCTTACGTCATGGGCACCTCGCGAGGTACCCCGCCTTGAACTCTCCGCCTACTCGTGAGCCAGCCTGACGAAGCCGTGCCTGAGGAAGCTCCTTGTCGTCCGCCCCGCAAGGCTTGGCCCCTCGCGAGGGTCTTGAGCTTGTGTTAATGAAGATGGGCCGTGCTAGGCCCCCTTTGAGCCACGCCGCAGGCCGCAGGCAGGCAAGTCTGGGGACCCCCGTTCCCAGAACACTGATAGTTGCCCCCGGGCCGAAGGCGCGCCCGGACTTGGCCGAGCAGAGAGGCGAAAGGGCAAGTGCGAAGCGTCGCGGGCCCTAGCAGCCTGCGGCCTTGGGAGCCGCGTGGCGGTTGATTGGACGTGGGCACCTCCACTTTCCCACGACGCCTCGGCAACCGCACGGATTCGACAAGTCCCTGCACGCGAAACGAGTCATGATTACCTGCGGTCGCGGAGGCCGACGGTTGGCCTCCCCTGGCTTTAAGTTCGGCACGTCGCGTGCCCTTCCAGTTCATCCCCTCTTGCTTCTCCATCTTCTTCATGGCCCCGCCAAGGAGGCTCTCGGCTGCAGAGAAGGGGAAGGCTTGCCAGGCCGAGCTTGCCTCTCCTCTGCCCAAGTGCGGTCGCGGCCGCCCTCGCAAGCACCCCGTGGCCTCCGCGGCGGTTCCCCGTGACCGCGGAGGTGATTTCCCGCGTGGCGACGGGCGGCCGGCCACGGCCGGGGGGCGTGTCTCAGCCGTGCGGCCCCCGAGGCCGCGCTCTCACACTGCGGAGGTGCTGCCGGAGTTTGTTGTGTGGGCAGCAGAGCCGGCCAGCGACCGGCTTCAGCTCCCTCGCTTCCTCCTAGGTGAGCTCCCGGCTGGCGCCCTGGGCGGCCTCTGGCTCCAGGCAGACGGCTGCTGCAGCCGGGCCTCGTGGGCTTCGCTGGAGGTCTTCGCGTCCGGGAGCCTGGCCCTGACCCGCGGCTGGCAGACGTTTGCCCACGCGCGAGGCCTGAGCCGCCGGTGCACCCTGCACTTCAAGTTCGACGGCGACGCCACCCTCTATGTGAGGGTGTTTGGGGAAGATGGTCGCCGCGCTGGGTGCTTCCCTGAAGACGACGGCCACGGCCGGGGACCCAGCCCCGGCGAGGATGGAGAGGGCAGCGAGCGCGCTGCTGGTGGCGCCCAGGATTCCTCAAGCTTCACTGGTTCCTCTTCGGGTAGCGACTCTTCTAGCAGCAGCCGCGGTCTGCCTCCGCGCCGTCGTGCCTGCTTGGAGGGCGGTAGCGGGTCCGCCCGCTGTCACACCCTGGTGAAGCGCGAGAGGGAGTCCGCCTGAGCTCCGGAGGCAGCTCGGGCCTGGCGCCTGGCGAGCTTTGCCTGATTTGTTCCCCCTTCTCCTTTCTCCTGCGCAAAAAGACAGCTATGTGGGGGCCCCGTGGGGGCGTGTTTGTGTTACCGTTGTCAATCATCGCAATGTTTCCGTTGTTCTGGTATTGTTCCTTCTTGCTGAACGTCTGCGCGTAGGTAATCCCCAGCCTTGGCCGTGGGGCGACCGACCCGGGTCCTGTATTTGTGTCGCGGTGCCTGTGAGGCACGGACTGGAGGAACGCTCCTGTTAGTGGGCCCGGGTCGTGAGGTCTTGACCGAAAGGATCAAAACACTCGCGAGGGCGCCAGGGCTGTCCCCTCGCGAGACCTCGCGCAAGAGAAATCGGGGTCGGAGGGCGAAAAACCGAAGAGCCAAAAGTCAAAAGACAGCGACAGTTTCAATAAAACTTCAAATGAGAATGAACTAGCCAACTGCAGAAAGAAAATGAAAAATCCGCGTCCGGCACCTAGTCTAGTCTTCGACGTCTTCACACCAGCGCGGAGCTAAGTGCTGCCACTGGGCGTGGGAGGGAGCCCCAGGGCCTGAGGCCGGCGCTCCTGAGACTCCGGGGCGTGTACAGCCCCAACTCATTATTACATGAGAGTGTCACGGGCGGCGAGCTTCACAGGCGTTGGCCTTCTTCACAGGCTCCGGGCCTTTCTTCAGGGAAGTAAGCTTCACGGGCATTGGCCCTCTTCACAGGCTCCGGGCCTTTTCCAAAAAGATGGTCTTCACAGGCGTTCGCCTTCTTCACAGGCTCCGGGCCTTTTCCAAAAAGATGGTGTTCATAGGCGTTCGCCTTCTTCATAGGCTCTGGGCCTTTTCCAAAAAGATGGTCTTCACAGGCGTTCACCTTCTTCACAGGCTCCGGGCCTTTTCCAAAAAGATGGTCTTCACAGGCGTACGCCTTCTTCACAGGCTCCGGGCCTTTTCCAAAAAGATGGTCTTCACAGGCGTTCGCCTTCTTCACAGGCTCTGGGCCTTTTCAGGGGTAAAACCTCCGGAGGTGCTGGATGTTCCACGCATTCTGGACCGGCACCCCCTCCTGAGTCTCCAAGCGCGCGGAGCCGGGCCTGGAAACATGAACAACCTTGAACGGGCCTTCCCACATGGGAGAGAGATTATGAAGTCCCTCCCTAGAGAGAACCCGCCTGAGCACGAGGTCCCCTACCTCGAGAGTCCTGGGGCGGATGTTGCGGCAGTGGTATCGCCGCAGTGCTTGTTGATATCTTGCGGCTCGCAGTGCGGCTTCTCGGCGACGCTCCTCCCCCAGCACGAGGTCCATCGCCCGCATGGCGTCCTGCTGCGCTTCGTCGAACGCCAGGACCCGCGTGGACCGACGTCTGACCTCGTGAGGGAGGACCGCTTCGGCTCCATAGACCAAGAAGAAAGGGGTCTCTCCGGTCGGCTTGGTTGCGGTCGTGCGGATGGACCATAACACGGATTGGAGCTCATCGTATCAGCCTCTGCCGCAAGCCTCCAGCTTCTTCTTGAATGTTCTGGTCTTGAGGCCCCTCAGGACCTTCGTGTTGGCCCGCTCGGCCTGGCCGTTGCTTCAGGGGTGCGCCACTGAAGCGTAGCATATCTGCGTTCCAAGGTTAGCACAGTATATTTTGAAGAGGTTGCTAGTGAATTGCGAACCGTTGTCGGTGATGATGCGGTTCGGCACCCCGAACCGGCTCACGATGCCCTTGATGAACTTGACCGCTGAACCCGCGGGGATGGTGCAGACGGCTTCCACCTCGGCCCACTTGGTGAATTTGTCCACGGCGACGTAGAGGTAGCGATAGCCCCCTGGTGCCCGGGGAAACGGGCCCAGGATATCAAGCCCCCAGACTGCAAATGGCCACGTGAGGGGTATGGTCTGCAGACCCCCCGCTGGCTGATGGATCTGCTTTGCATGGAATTGACAGGCTTCGCAGGCCTTTACCAGTTCGACGGCGCCATTGAGCACGGTAGGCCAATAGAAACCGCTTCGGAATGCCTTGCCCACGAGGGTTCGCGATGACGAGTGGTGCCCGCAGTCTCCATCGTGTATGTCCGCCAGTAGCTCTTTCCCTTGCTCCCTGGAGATGCAGCGTAGGGATACATCATTTGGTCACTTCCGGTAGAGTTCCCCATCCCTAATGCAGTATGCTGTGGCCTGCCGCGCCACGCGCTCTGCTTCCTCCTCCTTCTCTGGCAAGATCCCTTGTGTCAGATAGCTCCGGAGCTCCGTGACCCAGCATCCCTCCTGAGGCTCCACTGTCAAGAGCAAGCGCGCCCCCGAGGCCGGCCCGCAGATTGTGGCTCCCGAGGCTGGCGGCTGGGGGAGCTCCTCCCGAGGCTACACCGCGCTTGACAGTGACGGCGTGGCCGAGGGCTTGAAGAGCCGCTCCTCGAAGACGCCTGGCTCCTGAGGCAGCCGCTTGGACGCTCGTTTGGCGATGTTGTCGGCCTCCTGATTGGTGCCACGGGGCACGTGCTGTAACTCCAGCCCCTAGAACTGCTTCTCCATCCTGTGGACCTCCGCAAGGTAGGCTTCCATGTGCTCATCCCTTGGCTCGTATACTTTGTTGGAGAAGTTGACGAGGAGTTGTGAATCACCTTTGATGGTAAGGCGCTTTACTCCGAGGGCGGCCGCGGCCTTCAGGCCCGCTATCAGGCCTTCATATTTTGCTATATTGTTGGAGACCTTTTCTCCGTGTTGGAAACAGAGCTGCACGGCGTAGTAGAGCTTGTCTTGGGTGGGAGATATAAGTACCGCGCCAGCCCCCGCGCCGTGCCTGGAGAACGCCCCGTCGAAGTACATGACCCAACCGTCCGGCACCTCACTTCCCGGGGAGAGGGATCGATCCTCCCCAGCCTTTAGGCCCGGTGCCTCTGTCCACTCTGCCACGAAATCTGCCAAGGCGGCCCCCTTGATGACTCGGGTCGTGCTGAATTTGAGCTGAAATGCTTGCAGCTCAATGTTCCACTCAGGGACCCTTCCGGCTGAGTTAGGGCTTCAGAGCACTCTTTCCAAGGGGTACACGGAGACAACCTTGATAGGGTGACCCTGAAAGTAGTGCCGCAGCTTGCGCGAGGCCACCAGTAGCGCGAGGAGAAGTTTCTGAGGCATGGGGTACCGTGCCCTCGCATCTCGCAACACCGTGCTGACGAAGTACACCGGGTGTTCGACGAGACTTGGAGCGTCGGTGCTGATGGCGTCCTCCGGAAACCATGGTGCCTCCTGAGGCGGCAGAGCCTCCAGAAGCTGGTTGCCTGGGGGAAGGGTCTTTCCCGCTCCTGGTGCGTCCCCCTGCGGCGGCTGATCTTCCTCAATCGTGGTGGTGATCTCTGTGACTCCTTTTTGGTCCTGTTTTGCCTTGGCGCGGGCAGCTGCCGCAGCCTTGGTCCGACGCTCCTCCCTAACCACCACCAGGGCCGCGCTGGCTGAGTAGGGAGTGGCGGCGAGGTAGAGTACCAGGGGCTCTTGTGGGCGTGGGTCCACCATCACCCGTGGGCTGGTCAGGTATCTCTTGAGGTCTTGGAATGCTTTGTCGGCCTCTTCAGTCCATTCAAAGGGCCCCTTTTTCTTCATCAACTGGAAGAAAGGCAGCGCCCGCTCCCCCAACCTGGAGATGAAGCGCCCCAGGGCAGTCAGGCGCCCAGTGAGCTTCTGCATCTCTCTGAGGGTCTTTGGCGGGCTCATGTCCTCGACCGCCTTGACCTTTTCTGGATTGGCCTCGATGCCTCGGTGGGATACGAGGAAACCCAAGAGCTTGCCCGAGGGGACTCCAAACACACACTTCTCCGGGTTGAGCCTCAGGCTTACTGCGTTGAGGCTTGCAAAGGTTTCCTCCAGGTCTTGTATCAGGGTCTTGGCCTCGCGAGACTTTACCACAATGTCGTCGACGTACGCCACCACGTTCTTCCCGAGTTGCGGGCCCAAGGTGATGTGCATGAGCCGCTGGAAGGTTGCCCCCGTGTTGCAGTCCGAAGGGCATGCATGTATAGCAGTATACCCCACACGGGGTCAGGAAGGCCGTCTTCTCCACGTCTTCCACCGCCATCTTGATCTGATGATACCTGGAGAAGGCGTCCAAGAAGCATAACAGGTCACACTCAGCGGTGGAGTCGACGATTTGATCGATGCGTGGGAGTGGGAAAGGATCTTGCGGGCATGCTTTGTTGAGGTTGGTGAAGTCAACGCACATGCGTTCCTTCCCTCCCTTCTTTGGTACCACCACAGGGTTGGCCAACCAATCTGGATATCGAACCTCGCGAATGACCCCCGCGGCTTCTAGCTTGCGGGTCTCCTAGACGATGAAGGCCTGCTTTTCAGTGGACTGCCGCCTTGCTTTCTGCTTTACAGGGCGCACGTTGGGGCACACGTTGAGGTGGTGCTCGATCACGCCCCGTGGGATTCCTGCCAGCTGATCGGGCTCCCAAGCGAACACCTTCTTGTTTGCACGCAAGAACTTGACCAGGGCTTCCTCCTGCTCGGGCCCGAGGTGGGCGCCTATGGTGAAAGTGGCGCTGGTGCACCCGTCCTCATTGATGGGTATCTGCTTGGTCTCCGCCTTGTCTTGGGTGAACAATTGTTTCTTCTTGGCTGGTGCAGCCCCCTTGGGCTCTGGGGCCCCCGCGTTGGCGGGCTGTGCTGACGCCGCCGTCTTGAAGGCGAGCTGGAGCGCTCGCAGCGCGTCCCCGGTGTCCCCAGGCACGGCGAGGACTCCGCTGCTCCCGGGCATCTTCATGAGGTTGTATGCCGGGTGAGTCGCGACCATAAATTGGGCCAGCGCTGGGTAGCCGAGGATGGCATTGTAGGGGAGGCCGATGAGGGCGATGTCGAAATCGACCAGCTCCGTGCGGAAATTGTCGTAGGTGCCGAAGGTCACTGGGAGCCGGATCTGTCCCAAGGAGCTGGATGACCCTCCCCCGATGCCCATGAAGGGCTGGCTTGGCCGCAGCTGCCCCCGGGGCATGCGGAGGAGGTCGAAAGTTTCGACTGAAAGCACGTTGAGGCCCGCGCCACCGTCGATGACGGTCCTGGTGACAGCCACCTAGCAGATGGTGGGGGTGCACAACATCGGGATCGCACCCGAGCAGGCCGAGTTGGAGGGGTGGTCTTCCGAACTGAAAGCTAGCCTGGCCTGGGGCTTCGACCGGTCCCGGGAAGCCCCCTGCCGCGCGGAGGTGGCGTCGACCTAGCGGATGAACGGCTTGACATGGTGACTGGAGGGCGGCGCCTGTGAGCCGCCCAGGAGGGCCGCGACGACCGGGGAGGCCGGAGCGGCGTGGCGGGCGAGGAAGAGGTTGCGCGGCTCTTCCCAAGAGGCCACGGAGGGATGCAGGGGCGATACTCGTTGCTCGTTCCCCACCGGGCTGGTGGCGGTGTTGACGGCGGGCGACGGGGAGCGACGAGGGCGCGCGCCGACGGGAGCCGTCCGGGCGACTTGAGGGCGCGAGCAGCCCGACGAGCGTCAGCCATGGGCGCGATAGTCGGAGAAGAGCAGGGAGACGGAAGGCGAATTCCGGCGCACCCCAACCTGGCGTGCCAAACGTCGGATCTGGGGCTCCGGCAGACCCTTGAGGTTCGAACACTGGGGTGCACGCGGAGGGTTCGCCTTCTACCTACCTGTTCCTCGCCGAATCGCTAGGATCTAACTATGAGAAGAACAACACAAGAGACACAGGGTTTATACTGGTTCAGGCCACCATTGTGGTGTAATACCCTACTCCAGTGTGTGGCGTGGTGGATTGCCTCTTGGGCTGATGATGAACAATACAAGGAAGAACAGCCTCGCGAGAGTCTGTTCTTGTGGTGGTGTTGTCCTTTTTGAAGGGCCGATTCTAGATGCCTATCTTATCCTCAGCTTCCTATCCTCATCCCTCTACCCTGTGGGTGGCTAGTCCTATTTATAGGCGAAGTCCCTGGGCCTCTTCCCAAATATTGAGCGGGAAGGGCGCCAACAATTGGCCAATTTGAAGGGGAACATCTAGTACACTTATCCTGACTAAAGTTGGTCCTCGCCTCTCAAAGGCTCTGGTGGTGACGCCGACTTGGGCTCCACGGTGACCTCCATCCGGCCGTTGGACTGGTCTTGGTCTTGTTGCGCCGAATTGGATGCCTTTGCTTGATGCTCTCGCCTGCGCTTGCTCCCCTTGCACCAAAGAGGAAAGAAGGACACTGCGCGGCTGGCGCCCGTCCGGCGCCCTTGGTCATCATGGCTTGCGTCATGGGCACCTCGCGAGGTACCCCGCCTTGAACTCTCTGCCTCCTCGTGAGCCAGCCTGACGAGGCCGTGCTTGAAGAAGCTCCTTGTCGTCCGCCCCGCGAGGCTTGGCCCCTTGCGAGGGTCTTGAGCTTGTGTTGATGAAGATGGGCCGTGCTGGGCCCCCTTTGAGCCACGCCGCAGGCCGCAGGCAGGCAAGTCTAGGGACCCCCGTTCCCAGAACAGTGACACAAACAAGCACAATTGATGATTTTCAAACAAGAATAACACAATACTGATTGATCTTGAACCATGCCAATAGACACAGGAATGGTACCACCAGGTCAGAAAGCATTCTACATTTACCAATTATAAAGCAATACAAGGAGAGATAAATAGGTCTACAGGTGCTTAGCCATACATTTCCCCAACAGCCCTTTAGTCTGTAGCGGGAGCAGAAATAATATGTTGACAAGCTCCGATTTTAGTCTAATTTGACCCACGAGAACAAATTGTTCTAACCAACATACAAATCTAACCTAATACACCACAGAATCGTAGATTCTAAGACCATGCCAACGCTAATCGGATCTGCCAATGCAACTGTTGGAAATATGCCCTAGAGGCAATAATAAAAGGATTATTATTATATTTCCTTGTTCATGATAATTGTCTTTTATTCATGCTATAATTGTATTATCCGGAAATCGTAATACATGTGTGAATACATAGACAACAATATGTCCCTAGTGAGCCTCTAGTTGACTAGCTCGTTGATCAACAGATAGTCATGGTTTCCTGACTATGGACATTGGATGTCATTGATAACGGGATCACATCATTAGGAGAATGATGTGATGGACAAGACCCAATCCTAAGCATAGCACAAGATCGTGTAGTTCGTTTTGCTAGAGCTTTTCCAATGTCAAGTATCTTTTCCTTAGACCATGCGATCGTGTAACTCCCGGATACCGTAGGAGTGCTTTGGGTGTACCAAATGTCACAACGTAACTGGGTGGCTATAAAGGTGCACTACATGTATCTCCAAAAGTGTCTGTTGGGTTGACACGGATCGAGACTGGGATTTGTCACTCCGTATGACGGAGAGGTATCTCTGGGCCCACTCGGTAATGCATCATCATAATGAGCTCAAAGTGACCAAGTGTCTGGTCACGGGATCATGCATTACGGTATGAGTAAAGTGACTTGCCGGTAACGAGATTGAACGAGGTATTGGGATACCGACGATCGAATCTCGTGCAAGTAACGTACCGATTGACAAAGGGAATTGTATACGGGGTTGCTTAAATCCTTGACATCATGGTTCATCCGATGAGATCATCGTGGAGCATGTGGGAACCAACATGGGTATCCAGATCCCGATGTTGGTTATTGACCGGAGAGCCGTCTCGGTCATGTTTACATGTCTCCCGAACCCGTAGGGTCTACACACTTAAGGTTCGGTGACGCTAGGGTTGTAAAGATATTAGTATGCAGCAAACCAAAAGTTGTTCGGAGTACCGGATGAGATCCCGGATGTCACGAGGAGTTACGGAATGGTCCGGAGGTAAAGAATTATATATGGGAAGTCGAGTTTCGGCCATCGGGATAGTTTCGGGGGTCACCGTTATTGTACCGGGACCACCGGAAGGGTCCCGGGGGTCCACCGAGTGGGGCCACCCATCCCGGAGGGTCCCATGGGCTGAAGTGGGAGGGGAACCAGCCCCTACTGGGCTGGTGCGCCCCCCCTAGGCCCCCCTCCGCGCCTAGCATTGGGAACCCTAGGGGAGGGGGCGCCTCCACTTGCCTTGGGGGGCAAGTCTCCTCACTTGGCCGCCGCCCCCCCTAGGAGATCCCATCTCCTAGGGACGCCCCCCTGGGGTCCCTATATAAAGAAGGGGGGTGGGAGGGCAGCCGCACCCTGACATCTGGCACCTTCCTACCCCCTTGCTACACCTCCTCCTCCCGTAGTCGCTTGGCGAAGCCCTGCCGGAACCCTACTGCATCCACCACCACGCCGTCGTGCTGCTGGATCTTCATCAACCTCTCCTTCCCCCTTGCTGGATCAAGAAGGAGAAGACGTCACACTAACCGTACGTGTGTTGAACACGGAGGTGCCGTCCGTTCGACGCTAGGATCTCCGGTGATTTGGATCACGACGAGTACAACTCCCTCAACCCCGTTCTCTTGAACGCTTCCGCTCG
Source organism: Triticum dicoccoides (assembly GCF_002162155.2). Taxonomy (NCBI): domain Eukaryota; kingdom Viridiplantae; phylum Streptophyta; class Magnoliopsida; order Poales; family Poaceae; genus Triticum; species Triticum dicoccoides. The sequence goes on along the minus strand of NC_041385.1, from coordinate 785,333,075 downwards.
CGATCTACAAGGGTATGTAGATGCACTCCTCTCTCTCGTTGCTAGATGAACTCATAGATTGATCTTTGTGAATGTAGGAAAATTTTATTTTATGCAACGTTCTCCAACAGTGGCATCATGAGCTAGGTCTATGCGTAGTTCTCTATTGCACGAGTAGAACACAAATATGTTGTGGGCGTAGATGTTGTCGACTTTCTTGCCACTAATAGTCTTATTTTGCTTCAGCGGTATTGTGGGATGAAGCGGCCCGGACCGACCTTACACGTACGCTTACGTGAGACCGGTTCTACCGACTGACATGCACTAGTTGCATAAGGTGGCTAGCGGGTGTCTGTCTCTCCCACTTTAGTTGGAGCGGATTCGATGAAAAGGGTCCTTTTGAAGGGTAAATAGAAGTTGACAAATCACGTTGTGGTTATTCGTAGGTAAGAAAACGTTCTTGCTAGAACCCTATTGCAGCCACGTAAAAGATGCAACAACAATTAGAGGACGTCTAACTTGTTTTTGCAGCAATTGCTTTGTGATGTGATATGGCCAAAAGTTGTGATGAATGATGAATGATACATTGTGATGTATGAGATCATGTTCTTGTAATTGGAATCACGACTTTCATGTCGATGAGTATGACAACCGGCAGGAGCCATAGGAGTTGTCTTAATTATTGTATGATCTGCATGTCAATGATTTAACACCATGTAATTACTTTACTTTATTGCTAAACCGTTAGCCATAGTAGTAGAAGTAATAGTTGGCGAGCAACTTCATGGAGACACGATGATGGAGATCATGATGATGGAGATCATGGTGTCATGCCGGTGACGAAGATGATCATGGAGCCCCGAAGATGGAGATCAAAGGAGCTATATGATATTTGCCATATCATGTCACTACTATATAATTGCATGTGATGTTTATTATGTTTATGCATCTTGTTTACTTAGAATGACGGTAGTAAATAAGATGATCCCTTATAATAATTTCAAGAAAGTGTTCCCCCTAACTGTGTGCCATTGCTAAAGTTCGTTGTTTCGAAGCACCACGTGATGATCGGGTGTGATAGATTCCTACGTTCACATACAACGGGTGTAAGATAGTTTTACACATGCAAAAACACTTAGGTTAACTTGACGAGCCTAGCATGTACAAACATGGCCTCGGAACACAGAGACCGAAAGGTCGAACATGAGTCGTATGGAGGATACGATCAACATGGAGATGTTCACCGATGATGACTAGTCTGCCTCACGTGATGATCGGACACGGCCTAGTCGACTCGGATCATGTAACACTTAGATGACTAGAGGGATGTCAAATCTGAGTGGGAGTTCATTAAATAATTTGATTAGATGAACTTAATTATCATGAACTTAGTCTAAAATCTTTGCAAAATATGTCTTGTAGATCAAATGGCCAACGCTCATGTCAACATGAACTTCAACGCATTCCTAGAGAAAACCAAGCTGAAAGATGATGGCAACAACTATTCGGACTAGGTCCGGAACCTGAGGATCATCCTCATAGCTGCCAAGAAAGCATATGTCCTAGAAGGACCGCTAGGTGAAGCACCCATCCCAGAGAACCAAGATGTTATGAACGCTTGGCCGTCACGTGCTGATGATTACTCCCTCGTTCACTGCGGCATGCTTTACAACTTAGAACCGGGGCTCCAAAAGCGTTTTGAGCAACACGGAGCATATGAGATGTTCGAGGAGCTGAAAATGGTTTTCCAAGCTCATGCCCGGGTCGAGAGATATGAAGTCTCCGACAAGTTCTATAGTTGTAAGATGGAGGAAAATAGTTATGTCAGTCAGCACATACTCAAAATGTCTGGGTTGCACAACCGCCTGTCCCAGCTGGACATTAACCTCCTGGACGAGGCGGTCATTGACAGAATCCTTCAGTCGCTCCCACCGAGCTACAAGAGCTTTGTGATGAACTACAATATGCAGGGGATGGTGAAAACTATTCCTGAAGTATTTTCAATGCTGAAGTCGGCAGAGGTAGAAATCAAGAAAGAACATCAAGTGTTGATGGTCAATAAAACCACCAAGTTCAATAAGGGCAAGGGTAAGAAGAACTTCAAGAAGGACGGCAAAGATGTTGCCGCGCCCGGTAAGCCAGTTGACGGGAAGAAGTCAAGGAATGGACCCAAGCCTAAGACTGAGTGCTTTTATTGCAAAGGGAAGGGTCACTGGAAGCGGAACTGCCCCAAATACTTAGCAGACAAGAAGGCCGGCAACACTAAAGGTATATGTGATATACATGTAATTGATGTGTACCTTACCAGTACTCATAGTAACTCCTGGGTATTTGATACCGGTGTCGTTGCTCATATTTGTAACTCACAGCAGGAGCTGCGGAATAAGCGGAGACTGGCGAAGGACGAGGTGACGATGCGCGTCGGGAATGGTTCCAAGGTCGATGTGTTCGCCGTCGGCATGCTGCCTCTACATTTACCCACGGGATTAGTTTTAAACCTCAATAATTGTTATTTAGTGCCAAGTTTGAGCATGAACATTGTATCTGGATCTCGTTTAATACGAGATGGCTACTCATTTAAATCCGAGAATAATGGTTGTTCTATTTATATGAGAGATATGTTTTATGGTCATGCCCCGATGGTCAACGGTTTATTCTTAATGAATCTCGAACATAATGTTACACATATTCATAGTGTGAATTCCAAAAGATGTAAAGTTGATAACGATAGTCCCACATACTTGTGGCACTGCCGCCTTGGTCACATTGGTGTCAAGCGCATGAAGAAGCTCCATGCTGATGGACTTTTAGAGTCTCTCGATTATGAATCATTTGACACATGCGAACCATGCCTCATGGGCAAAATGACCAAGACTCCGTTCTCCAGAACAATGGAGCGAGCAACCAACTTATTGGAGATCATACATACTGATGTGTGTGGTCCAATGAGCGTTGAGGCTCGCGGAGGATATCGTTATGTTCTCACTCTCACTGATGACTTAAGTAGATATGGGTATGTCTACTTGATGAAACACAAGTCTGAGACCTTTGAAAAGTTCAAGGAATTTCAGAATGAAGTAGAGAATCAACATGAACGAAAGATAAAATTCTTACGATCAGATCATGGAGGAGAATATTTAAGTCACGAATTTGGTACACACTTAAGAAAATGTGGAATCGTTTCACAACTCACGCCGCCTGGAACACCTCAGCGTAACGGTGTGTCCGAACGTCGTAATCGCACTCTATTGGATATGGTGCGATCTATGATGTCTCTTACGATTTACCGCTATCATTTTGGGGATACGCTCTAGAGACAACTACATTCACTTTAAATAGGGCTCCGTCTAAATCCGTTGAGACGACACTGTATGAATTATGGTTTGGGAAGAAACCTAAGCTGTCGTTTCTAAAAGTTTGGGGATGCGATGCTTATGTCAAGAAACATCAACCTAAAAAGCTCGAACCCAAGTCGGAAAAATGCGTCTTCATAGGATACCAGAAGGAAACCATTGGGTATACCTTCTACCTTAGATCCGAAGGCAAGATCTTTGTTGCCAAGAACGGATCCTTTCTGGAAAAAAGAGTTTCTCTCGAAAGGAGTAAGTGGGAGGAAAGTAGAACTCGATGAAGTACTGCCTCTTGAACCGGAAAGTAGTGCAGCCCAGGAAAATGTTCCTGTGGTGCCTACACCAACTGGAGAGGAAATTAATGATGATCATCAAGGTACTTCGAATCAAGTTGCTACTGAACTTCGTAGGTCCACAAGGACACATTCCACACCAGAGTGGTATGGCAACCCTGTCCTGGAAATCATATTGTTAGACAACGGTGAACCTTCGAACTATGAAGAAGCGATGGAGGGCCCAGATTCCAACAAATGGCTTGAAGCCATGCAATCCAAGATAGAATCCATGTATGAAAACAAAGTATGGACTTTGACAGACTTGCCCGATGATCGGCGAGCGATAGAAAACAAATGGATCTTTAAGAAGAAGACGGACGCGGATGGTAATATTACCATCTATAAAGCTCGACTTGTCACTAAGGGTTATCGGCAAGTTCAAGGGGTTGACTACGATGAGACTTTCTCTCCCGTAGCGAAGCTGAAGTCCGTCTAAATCATGATAGCAATTATCGCATACTATGATTATGAGATATGGCAGATGGACGTCAAAACGGCATTCCTTAATGGCTATCTTAAGGAAGAACTGTATATGATGCAGCCGGAGGGTTTTGTCGATCCTAAGAATGCTAACAAGGTATACAAGCTCCAGCGATCCATTTATGGGCTGGTGCAAGCATCTCGGAGTTGGAACATTCGCTTTGATGAGATGATCAAAGCGTTTGGGTTTATGCAGACTTATGGAGAAGCCTGCGTTTACAAGAAAGTGAGCGGGAGCTCTGTAGCATTTCTCATATTATATGTAGATGACATACTTTTGATGGGAAATGATATAGAACTTTTGGACAGCATTAAGGCCTACTTGAATAAGTGTTTTTCAATGAAGGACCTTGGAGAAGCTGCTTACATATTAGGCATCAAGATCTATAGGGATAGATCGAGACGCCTCATAGGTCTTTCACAAAGCACATACCTTGATAAGATATTGAAGAAGTTCAAAATGGATCAGTCCAAGAAAGGGTTCTTGCCTGTATTGCAAGGTGTGAGATTGAGCTCGGCTCAATGCCCAACCACGGCAAAAGATAAAGAAGAGATGAGTGTCATCCCCTATGCCTCAGCCATAGGATCTATAATGTATGCCATGCTGTGTACCAGACCTGATGTAAACCTTGCCGTAAGTTTGGTAGGAAGGTACCAAAGTAATCCCGGCAAGGAATGCTGGACATCGGTCAAGAATATCCTGAAGTACCTGAAAAGGACAAAGGACATGTTTCTCGTTTATGGAGGTGACGAAGAGCTCGTCGTAAAGGGTTACGTCGACGCTAGCTTCGACACAGATCTGGATGACTCTAAGTCACAAACCGGATACGTGTATATGTTGAATAGTGGAGCAGTAAGCTGGTGCAGTTGCAAGCAGAGCGTCGTGGCGGGATCTACATGTGAAGCGGAGTACATGGCAGCCTCGGAGGCAGCACATGAAGCAATATGGATGAAGGAGTTCATCACCGACCTAGGAGTCATACCTAATGCGTCGGGGCCAATCACTCTCTTATGTGACAACACTGGGCTATTGCCCTTGCCAAGGGCCCAGGTTTCACAAGAAGACTAGGCACATCAAGCATCGTTTCAACTCCATCCGTGAAAATGTTCAAGATGGAGACATAGATATTTGCAAAGTACATACGGATCTGAATGTCGCAGATCCGTTGACTAAACCTCTTCCGCGAGCAAAACATGATCAACACCAGAACTCTATGGGTGTTCGATTCATCACAATGTAACTAGATTATTGACTCTAGTGCAAGTGGGAGACTGTTGGAAATATGCCCTAGAGGCAATAATAAAAGGATTATTATTATATTTCCTTGTTCATGATAATTGTCTTTTATTCATGCTATAATTGTATTATCCAGAAATCGTAATACACATGTGAATACATAGACCACAATATGTCCCTAGTGAGCCTCTAGTTGACTAGCTTGTTGATCAACAGATAGTCATGGTTTCCTGACTATGGACATTGGATGTCATTGATAACGGGATCACATCATTAGGAGAATGATGTGATGGACAAGACCCAATCCTAAGCATAGCACAAGATCGTGTAGTTCGTTTTGCTAGAGCTTTTCCAATGTCAAGTATCTTTTCCTTAGACCATGAGATCGTGTAACTCCCGGATAGCTTAGGAGTGCTTTCGGTGTACCAAATGTCACAAAGTAACTGGGTGGCTATAAAGGTGCACTAAAGGTATCTCCGAAAGTGTCTGTTGGGTTGAAACAGACCAAGAATGGGATTTGTCACTCCGTATGACGGAGAGGTATCTCTAGGCCCACTTGGTAATGCATCATCATAATAAGCTAAAAGTGACCAAGTGTCTGGTCACGGTATAATGCATTACGGTACGAGTAAAGTGACTTGCCGGTAACGAGATTGAACGAGGTATTGGGATATCGACGATCGAATCTCGGGCAAGTAACGTACCGATTGACAAAGGGAATTGTATATGGGGTTGCTTAAATCCTCGGCATCGTGGTTCATCCGATGAGATCATCGAGGAGCATGTGGGAACCAACATGGGTATCCAGATCCCGCTGTTGGTTATTGACCGGAGAGCCGTCTCGGTCATGTCTACATGTCTCCCGAACCCGTAGGGTCTACACACTTAAGGTTCGGTGACACTAGGGTTGTAAAGATATTAGTATGCAGCAAACCGAAAGTTGTTCGGAGTCCTGGATGAGATCCCGGACATCACGAGGAGTTCCGGAATGGTACGGAGGTAAAGAATTATATATGGGAAGTCGAGTTTCGGCCATCAGGAAAGTTTCGGGGGTCACCGGTATTGTACCGGGACCACCGGAAGGGTCCCGGGGGTCCACCGGCTGGGGCCACCCATCCCGGAGGGCCCCATGGGCTGAAGTGGGAGGGGAACCAGCCCCTGGTGGGCTGGTGCGCCCCCCTTGGCCCCCCTCTGCGCCTAGGGTTGGGAACCCTAGGGGAGGGGGCGCCTCCACTTGCCTTGGGGGTAAGTCTCCCCCCTTGGCCGCCGCCCCCCTACGAGATCTCATCTCCTAGGTCCGGCGCCCCCCTGGGGTCCCTATATAAAGAAGGGGGTGGGAGGGCAGCCACACCCTGACATCTGGCGCCTCCCTACCCCCCTTGCTATACCTCCTCCTCCCGTAGTCGCTTGGCGAAGCCCTGCCGGAACCCTGCTGCATCCACCACCACGCCGTCGTGCTGCTGTATCTTCATCAACCTCTCCTTCCCCCTTGCTGGATAAAGAAGGAGGAGACGTCACGCTGACTGTACGCATGTTGAACGCGGAGGTGCCGTCCGTTCGGCGCTAGGATCTCCGGTGATTTGGATCAGGATGAGTACAACTCCCTCAACCCCATTCTCTTGAACACTTCCGCTCGCGATCTACAAGGGTATGTAGATGCACTCCTCTCTCTCATTGCTAGATGAACTCATAGATTGATCTTGGTGAACGTAGGAAAATTTTATTTTATGCAACGTTCTCCAACAGCAACGGGATCTCAAGGAAGCCATTTCTACAGAGCTGCGCCCCGAATCAAAAAATGCGAGATGGGAGCGCAATCTCACCTCTGACCTTGTTGCAGAAGGGGCACGCCTTGTACTGGTAGAGCATGACGTTCCGGGGCAGCAGATCGTGGGAAACTGCTCCTTGGCCTGCACCTTGGCCACCGCCACCGTGGCAAACGTACACCACAGCCCCGCATGACCTCCCACGCCTTCATCCCGTCCGCCACCGCCGCCACTGGTGTCACCTCCTGAGAAGGAACAGAAACAGAGCCCAGTTCAGCTGAAGGAAAATCGACTGGCTAAGCTAGGAGAAGGAAGTTGGTTCACTTGCGGAGGAGCGCGGTGACGACCTGGCAGGTGGAGTCGTCATGCCCGGCGACGGCCGCCTCCATCCGAATCCGCCTGCGTGGGGAGGTAGCGGACGAGTGGTGCAGCGATGGGAGGGGAAGCCGAGACCTTGTGTGTTGGAAGCGGGTGTTTGGCCCCTCGCTTCCCCCCACCGCGGGCTCCATCGGGTGGGAGACGTAGGGAGACGAAGGCGGGGCGGCGAGGTGCCCCGATCTAGATCGAGGAGAGGGAGGATGCACACTGGATCTTGCTGGAGGGGAGGGGAGGGAGGGAGGAGCATAGCATGGGGATCTTGGAGCACGCTGGATCTTGCCGGAGGGGTGGGAGGGAGGGAGGAGAGCGAGGGAGGGGTGGGTGGCGGCGAGGGGAGGGGAGGTGAGAAGGATCAGGGAGCCCTAGGGTTCGCGTGGTACGAGGGAGGAGAGCGGGCTGTGGGCTGTGGGTTGTTGGGCTAGGTGGGGTGAGAAGGTGAGGATGGAGCGCTGCCGTTGGATCCAAGTGGATCGGACGGTGCTGGATCCATGATCCGCGTGACATGCCTCTGAACCAATCAAAACAGAGTACATGTGTGTGACGTCCATGACCATCTAAGAAGGTCGTAACCGGCTGAAAATAAAATGCAGATCTCTTTGGCTAAGAGAACCGACTCTTTTGGCGCCGTCTTTCGGCGGTTCCCCTCCGCCGGTGACTTCTTGGTCGTCGACGGTGAGGAGGGTCGTCGGATCCCGCGTGTGTGGATCATTTTAGCTTTAGGTTTTAGGGTCCTAGTAGCTTAGGTTTTTGGATCATTCGATGTCTCGACTTCGGGGGCGGGGGCGGCAATACTGAATAAAGAAGCTCTGGATGTTTATCCGGCAAGGCCGCCAACAAGGACCTCGGCACGTAGAAGAGCAGAGCATCGAGGAGGTGGTCACAAGCGAGGAGTTCATCATCGTCACCTTCTCGGTGACCGAAGACCCGTAGTCATACCCGCCGTTTTGACAACATTTTGAAAGAAATTCAAAAAAAAAAAACTTTCGCATTGTGGCATTATATCTGACCTAGTTTACAGGAAAAATAATAAACTTTGACTACATTAAATGTCTTAAAAAGTGTTCTCGGAACCGCGTTATTATGTATGAAGATCAATGGCTTTTAAGCCAAATGATCAATCTTATGGCCACAATCATGGCATGGTTTTTTCAAAGGATCTCATATCGTGCACAAGGGTGCATCTTGGAATGGCAAACAATGTTGCCTAAGGAAGTTTTCATTTTCTTTCGACGAAAAAATCATTTTCTATTTTTTTGAGTGCCCAAAATGAGCTTTTTGTGAAGGACCTACAATATATTTGTTGCAGAATTGGACCAAATCATTTTTTTAAAATATAGGCCATATTTAATGTACAATTGACCAAATGGTTAGGAGTCAAAAGTTTTGATCCACCTCAGGTGAAAAAGATAAATTCCTCCCGATTCAGTATGAAGCGGGTCAAATTTGAACTGCAACTGCCTCATAGCTTGCTCTTTATTTTTTCCAAAAATCATTTCTAGGTACATAAGTATCTATTTAATCAGAGAAACACCAAAAAAATTCCAAGATTCAACCACTAGCTAGGAACTGTCAAGCCCGCCATTTTGACCGCATTTTGAAACAGGCATAAAAAATTCAAAAAAAATCAAAAAATTGGAAAGCCTTCGCATTGTGTCATTATATGTGACCAGGTTTCCAGGAAAAATAATAAACTTGTAATACGATAATTATTTTAAAAAAGTGTTCTCATAAATGAGCTATCAAGTGTGAGGATTCATGACTTTCAAGCCAAATGATCAATCTTATGCCACATTCATGGCATAGTTTGTTCAAATGATCTCATATTGTGCACAAGGGTGCATCTTGGAATTCCAAACAATGTTTCCTAAGGGAGTTTTCATTTTCTTTGCACGGAAAATTCATTTTCCATTTTCCGAGTGCCCAAAATGAGTTTTTTTTGTGAAGGACCTACCATATATTTGTTGCAAAATTAGACCTAATCAATTTTATAAAATACTAGGCCATATTTAATGCACAATTGACAAAATGGTTGGGTGTCAAATTTTTTGATCCACCTCTGGTGAAAAAGACAAATTCCAGTCGATTCAGTTGGAAGCGGGTCAAATTTGAACTGCAGCTGCCTCGTAGTTTGCTCTTTATTTTTTCCAAAACTCATTTCTAGGTACATAGGTATCTATTTAATCAGAGAAACACCAAAAAAATTCCAAGATTCAACAACTAGATAGGAACGGTCAAGCCCGCCGTTTTGAGCGCATTTTGAAACGGGTATAAACAATTCAAAAAAAATCAAAAAATTGGAAAACCTTCGCATTATGTCATTATATGTGACCAGGTTTCCAGGAAAAATAATAAACTTGTAATACGTAATTATTTTAAAAAAGTGTTCTCATAAATGAGCTATCAAGTGTGAGGATTCATGACTTTCAAGCCAAATGATCAATCTTATGGTCACATTCATGGCATAGTTTGTTCAAATGATCTCATATTGTGCACAAGGGTGCATCTTGGAACTCCAAACAATGTTGCCTAACGGAGTTTTCATTTTCTTTGCACGGAAAATTCATTTTCTATTTTCCGAGTGCCCGAAATGAGTTTTTTTTGTGAAGGACCTACCATATATTTGTTGCAAAATTGGACCTAATCAATTTTATAAAATAGTAGGCCATATTTAATGCACAATAGACAAAATGGTTGGGTGTCAAATTTTTTGATCCACCTCTGGTGAAAAAGACAAATTCCTGTCGATTCAGCTGGAAGTGGGTCAAATTTGAACTACAGCTGCCTCGCAGTTTGCTCTTTATTTTTTCCAAAAATCATTTCTAGGTACATAAGTATCTATTTAATCAGAGAAACACCAAAAAAATTTCCAAGATTCAACCACTAGATAGGAACGGTCAAGCCCGCCGTTTTGACCACATTTTGAAACGGGCATAAAAAATTCAAAAAAATCAAAAAATTGGAAAACCTTCGCATTTTGTCATTATATGTGACCAAGTTTCCAGGAAAAATTATAAACTTGTAATACGGTAATTATTTTAAAAAAGTATTCTCATAAATGAGCTATCAAGTGTGAGGATTCATGACTTTCAAGCCAAATGATCAATCTTATGGTCACATTCATGGCATAGTTTGTTCAAATGATCTCATATTGTGCACAAGGGTTCATCTTGGAATTCCAAACAATGTTGTCTAAGGGAGTTTTCATTTTCTTTGCACGAAAAATTCATTTTCCATTTTCCGAGTGCCCGGAATGAGTTTTTTTTGTGAAGGACCTACCATATATTTGTTGCAAAATTGGACCTAATAAATTTTATAAAATACTAGGCCATATTTAATGCACAATTGACAAAATGGTTGGGTGTCAAAATTTTTGATCCACCTCTGGTGAAAAAGACAAATTCCCATCGATTCAGGTGGAAGCGGGTCAAATTTGAACTGTAGCTGCCTCGTAGTTTGCTCTTTATTTTTTCCAAAAATCATTTCTAGGTACATAAGTATCTATTTAATCAGAGAAACACAAAAAAAATCCAAGATTCAACCACTAGCTAGGAACGGTCAAGCCAGCCATTTTGACCGCATTTTGAAACGGGCATAAAAAATTCATAAAAAAATCAAAAAAATGGAAAACCTTCGCATTGTGTCATTATATGTGACCAAGTTTCCAGGAAAAATAATAAACTTGTAATGCGGTAATTATTTTAAAAAAGTGTGCTCAGAAATGAGCTAGCAAGTATGAAGATTCATGGCTTTCAAGCGAAATGATCAATCCTATGGCCACATTCATGGGATAGTTTGTTCAAATGATCTCATATTATGCACAAGGGTGTATCTTGGAATTCCAAACAATTTTGCCTAAGGGAGTTTTCATTTTCTTTGCACGGGAAATTCATTTTCCATTTTCTGAGTGCCCGAAATAAGTTTTTTTTGTGAAGGACCTACCATATATTTGTTGCAAAATTGGACCTAATCAATTTTATAAAATACTAGGCCATATTTAATGCACAATTGACAAAATGGTTGGGTGTCAAAAAATTTGATCCACCTCTGGTGAAAAAGACAAATTCCCGTCGTTTCAGTTGGAAGCGGGTCAAATTTGAACTACAGCTGCCTCATAGTTTGCTCTTTATTTTTTCCAAAAATCATTTCTAGGTAAATAAGTATCTATTTAATCAGAAATACATGGTTTGATGGCGAGACATCGAGGTTTGGACGGTGGCCGAGGGCCCCAACTCTAGAGCGCGTAAGCTCGCATGCCCGCTGCGTGGTCATCGTGTGACCGTGGCATTGCCATGTGTTCTGGGCGGCCTAGGTATGTCTAGTGGGTCAGGCACTCCCCAGGTAGGTGCTAGGAAGAAAATCACAACATAAGATTCTCACGAGGAGACCGATCGATGCTCAAACATGAATAAGCAGCCAAGTGTTTGATTTGCGGTACGGGAAATGCACATGGCTAATGGGCGTGAGTTTTGGCTGAGGATGATCAGTTAGTAAGAAGACCATCTTCACAAATTTTCACCTCAAAAGGAGGAGCCTAGGTGGTACTTGCTTTGCAAAGTACCACACTGGACATAAATACGAATGTTGAAGCTGGGCTCAAAATAATGAATGGATTGAGCTGGCATTTGGTGGAGGATGGTTATTTGGGCATAGGAAAGCACTGTAGAAAATGGATACCATTTGGACATGCCAAAGTGGTACTTCCTTCACAAAGTGCTGCTTTGAACAGGATAAGAAAATGAATATTGTTGAGTTATTTTTGAACTAGGCAAGGAAGGTTTTTGACATATTTGATGAAGATATGATCCAAACAATTTATGAGAATTTTTTGGGAATTTTTGGAATAACAGAAATATAGGTTGCTTCACAACCTAGGGCAAAAATTGACACATGGACATGACACATAGGCAAAACTGATGAGATGGCGCCTAGTCATCACAACCCACCACAATCTACAAGGCTATGACCATCTATATTGGTTGTTAAAATAAGGTAGCGGACCTGCACTGTTTGCTTTGTGACCATTTCGTGTAAGGAAATTACGACCTTTCTGACCAAAATGGTCGCAATGGTTTATGGTTTGGAGCCCCCCGAACAGCTTTTGACCAATTGGTCTCAAATGGTCATAGATCTATGACCAATTCTTCCAGGGTCACTGACAGAGGGTCACTAGTTGACATATTTCTTGTAGTGAGAGCACATCACCGTCCGCTGAAACAGCCTCCACATTCCAATGGTCACCAAAGGCCTCAAACTTCCCCCATATTTCTGCAACTGGCAATTTGATTCGATACTTGAAGCCCCAAACCTCGCTTTCGTAGTTCTGCAATACCCATATATCAATAGTTGTTTTGGCATAGTTACGGCTATATATGCCGAGTGTACCATCCATCTCAAAGGCATATGAGTTGCTGGAAACAATTGGAGCACGCATTGGCCGGAACGACTCAGCTATGGTGTTGAATACTATTATCGCTTTGCTTTCACTCTGAAGCCGTACGTAGCTGCTTTCACTCACATAATAGACTGGGTACCAAAGCAGGCTAGCGCATACCAAGACAGGTAAACTGTGTGATGTTGACTCCTGCCACCCGATGTACCTCAGCAACTGGTGAGCCCAATGCAAAGAAGTAGTAGCCAAGTTGGTCTTCAGGCGTTTCATTGTAGCTATCACGTTCAAGTAACAATCGATACTCGCTAGTAGGTTGATGCGAGTACATCCCCAATAACTGCAAGCCCAGTTCATGTAGTCGTTGAAGGGGAGAAAATTGACGAGTGGCTAGGTTACAAACTGAGAAATCAATGGTGTCAGTCATGTTGTTGTACTTGGAGAGGACGAGAAGGCCATCTTAGGAAGCCTCTGGATTGAAGGCCTTGTCAAGGTGGGTGACAGTGTGGAGCTTGGCAGCGGCAAGGCGGTCGACGGTGAGGATGTATTCTTTGTCTAACGCGATGGGGAGGGCTGGCTGGTGGGCATGGTGGGCAAGCAGGAAGGCATGGGTGGAGGTGGCATGTCGCCACGTCCGACGGACGGCGCGGCACCGGAGGAGGGATTTGGGGTCGAGGCGAACTAGGATCTCCCAAACGACGATCTCCTCCGGAAGGCTGCCGTCGTGGCGAAGAGGCACCGCTCCAGCCCTTGCGGCCTTGGCCATGGTCGTCGGCATCTTGGTTGTTGCTCCCTTCCAGGAACAAGATAAATTGTAGATTGTGTTGGCCGCGGCGGTGAAGGGGAGCGGAGGAGACGATAGAAAGGGGAGAAATTGACTAAGATGGTTCTTTTGCAAGGTCTAACTCTGCAGGAGATGAGAGAATTCCTTATTTCACCCTTCTGAAAAATATATTTCCTTATTGGCCCCTAAACAAAATTTTCTTTGCTATTCAAGACAATCTCAAAATTTTATGCCCTATTTGACGTTTCCATCCATTTCGTTGTTGAGTGCTACTTGAAAATATACAATTATCCCTAAAAGGAACACTACTTGGAAAAAGCTTATACAGAGACGCTTACTAGCAGTGCGGGTTTATAACCCTCGCTACTGCTACTTACTAGTAGTGCAGGTTTTTAAACCTCGCTACTACTAAGTTCATAGCAGTAGCGTGGGTTTTTAACCCACGCTACTACTAAGCGGTCTCTATCGTGCCCCCCGGGACATGCCATAGTAGTAGCGCGGGTTTTTAATCCTAGCTACTACTAAGTTGATAGCAGTAGCGTTGGTTTTTAACCCTTGATACTACTAAGTGTTGCCATATTAGTAGCGAGGGTTATAAACCCGCGCTACTACTAAGCACTGGGTTTTTTAAAC
>NC_041385.1:785309689-785318439 GCF_002162155.2 Triticum dicoccoides | reverse complement strand
TTGAGATGTAGTTATGTTACTACATGTACTACTTAGGAAAATTTAAAAACTTAAGTTTGGACATGTTTTGCAAAAAGTGTAGGGAAAATGTAAAACGGCTATAACTTTTGCATACGATGTCAGAAAAAATGTTTAATATATCAAAATGTTCAGCACGAAAATCCGCATCTAATTTTGACAGCCTACGGCCTGTTTGCAAATTTTTAGAATCCTCAAATTCTAAAAGGAAAAAAAGTTATGCTCAAATTTCAGTTTTTTTTGAATTTTGGTCAAATCTGGTCAAACTGTGGTCAAACTACTTATTCAAGAAGTATTAGTGTTACTAAATAATTATTCAAGAATATTTGTTACTAAATAATTATTTCAGCCTTTTGGAATTTTTGTCAAATCTAGTCAAACTATGGTCAAACTGTGCTCAAACAATGGTCAAACTACTTATTCAAGAAATATTAGTGTTACTAAATAATTATTGTTTTTTAGAACAATAGTTTCAAGCTTAAACGGTGAAATGTGTGACTTCATGCTGAAGCTAAACTCTTCAGGGTTAATACGATTGACATCTTACTATTGTCAGGAAAACAATAAGTGCAGACTTGGAAACGAGGGAGAATAGAACCCGAAAGTTAAGCGTGCTCAGGCTGGAGTAGTGCGAGGATGGGTGACCGTTTGGGAAGTTAGATGATTTGGGATGATGAGGGGTGATTAGAGATTAGAGATTAAATTGAGCAGCGATGAGGGGCGATTAGAGATTAGAGGTTAAAAAAATTCAGAAATTTGAAAATTCGGTAAAAAAATTCAAAAAAAATCATTTTTTTCCAAAGATTAGAGATTAGTAGTAGCGCGGGTTTTTACCCACGCTACTACTAACGGACGTAGTAGTAGCGCGGGTGCCAGCATCGTATCAGTAGCGCGGACACCCGCGCTACTAATATACCTAAAACCCGCGCAACTGCTAGGATTTTCCCTAGTAGTGGAAACACTTATTGACGGAGCTAGATCTGGCAGACCTCCTGGTAGGGGATCCTAAACTAGGCGTCTAGGAATGACGGTAACAAAGACATGGTTTACCCAAGTTCAAGCTTTCTGAAGGGATAATACCCTAAGTCCTACATGTGATTCCTGTTGGACTATGGACAGAGTACAGGTAAACTACCAAGATATCATAACTTGTGTCTACCAGCATGGCCCATTGATTAATATAGGATACTAGGGGTTCTAGGGTACAAGATCCTAGTTGGCTACACATGAGGAGGTAGATCCCTCCACGAATCCAGTGTCTTATCATGTAGCTTCTGAATCTTCCTTGTATACGCCATGGGCTGCCCGATGCGGCCAGGACGAAACTGACAAGGAGTCCTCAACCGGACCCATCACCAGGAGTTGATGTGGTAAGTGGCCCCTTGGCCGGGACACTGTCTCTTATCTCTCTTAGAACTTCCCTCACTCTTTGGACATGATGAGCTTGACGACATCGAGGCATGCCTCGGTGGGTCGCTCGAAGACCAGCAACGCAAAGCTGTTGTGGATGTCAAAGTGAAGAGGCGCATGTCAGACGTCCAATGAGACGCTGTCCATGAAGACCTGGCCCTAGCAGCCCCAGCAAGGTGCACGCGCTCTGTCGCCAGAGAACCGGTACTTCATGGACACCGTCATGTAACTCTCGAGGCGCCTACTAGGCGGTCGATCCATAAATGATGGATGCATGTCGTGAGCACATGCCGGTCACCAATGCAAATGGGCACACACACACTACTAGAAAAACCCCTACTAATGGCGCACCTATTATGGCCATTAATGGCGCATCTGTGGTGCGCCACTAACAGCACGCCATTAGTAATTTTTACTAATGGCGCACCAGTGGTGCGCCATTAGTATCTGGTATACTAATGGCGCACCACTGGTGCGCCATTAGTATAGGCCACGGTGCGCCATTAGTATGCCTCCCAGGGGCCAGGTGCTTTGGATACTAATGCCGCACCACAACTGGATGCGCCATTAGTAACCGCGGCATACTAATGGCGCACTTTCCTGTGATGCGCCATTAGTGATGCGCCATTTTGAATCTAGATCTGGATCGTGATTTTTTGCCCATTTTTTGCTCGTTTTTTTGCTTGTTTTTGGCACGACAATATTCTCAAATTTTGTTCCTGTTGTTTTTGGATCTTGTTGCCATGGTCTTTTGCCGGAGAGGAGTTCGCCGGAGAGGAGGAGGAGGAGGTCGCTGGAGAGGAGGGAGGAGGAGCTCATCGGAGAGGAGGGAGGAGGAGCTCACCGGAGAGGAGGGAGGTGGAGCTCACCGGAGAGGAGGGAGGAGGAGCTCACCGGAGAGGAGGGAGGAGGAGCTCACCGGAGAGGAGGGAGAAGAAACCATGAGGGGAGGGGAGGGGAGGGGAGGGGAGGAGGGAGGAGGGAGGAGGGAGGAGGAGGTCGCCGCAGAGGAGGAGAGAAGGGAAGATGAAATGAAGAGAGGAGGAGAGGACCAGCCATATATACGGCATACTAATGGCGCACCGCGGGCAGGTGCGCCATTAGTAATTTTTTTTATTTTTTTTATTTATTTTGAATTTTGAAGGCGGGAAGATACTAATGGCGCACCGTGGTCAGGTGCACCATTAGTAATTTTTTTTATTTTTTTTGACTTATTTTGAATTTTGAAGGAGGGAAGATACTAATGGCGCACCATGGGCAGGTGCGCCATTAGTAAGTTTGAATTTTTTTGATTTTTTTGCCTCTCTAGATCTTAAAAGCCCCATATCTTTTTTTCTGTTAGGTTTTTGAGGATTTTGAAAATGTTTAATTCCCCCTGTTAAATTTGGATGTAACTTTTCGAGTAGATGATTTTTCATATAAAAAACTTTTTCATCCGAGTTAGTATGCAAAAGTTATGCCCATTTTTACAAATTCTCGCGAGATTTTGCAAATGAAGTCAAAATTCATATCTGCAAATTTTCCCAACAACTAGGCCACATATCACATGAGAAACTTATTTTCTTTTATTTTTTTGACATTTTTATCATTTTGTTTTATTTTTTTTAAACTGAAAAGGCGATCCTGGGGGGTGCATTCGGTGGAAGTGGTGGCCAAGGTTACTAATGGAACACCGTGTCATGGTGCGCCATTACTAGTTTAACTAGTAATGACGCACCACACCCACGGTGCGCCATTAGTATGTTTGGACAGGCGCACTAGTTCAAAAAATTTTTTTTGGTACTAATGGCGCACCGTAGGCAGGGTGCGCCATTAGTAGTTTCAACACTAATGGCGCATCAGAAGGTGGTGCGCCATTAGTATATACTAATGGTGCACCAGATGTCTGGTGCGCCATTAATGCCATTTCCATCTATAGCCCTTTTCCTAGTAGTGACATCTGGACCAACAGCTCGCCTGCCGCCCCGCCATGCATGTCTGGCCGCGACGCGATATAGGTCATCGCTCATGACCATATCGCTACACATACCACAACGCAGCAAGCCGCCCTTGTTGTTCTGCGGATGCTCCATGATCACAAAAAGAACTGACAGGCTGGAGAAAAGTACCAAATTGAACTGGATGGTAGTGCAAAAAAACTGATGGACTGGATGCCTCGTATAATAACTGTGGATAGTTTTGTCCAAGCAACAAAAAACTTACATTTTTGACAGAGCATGACAACCAACTGGCCGGAGATGCCAAATTGGGCATCAATTTTGGAGGAGTGTCACAATGGGAAGAAATTCATATTTTGGCCAAATAAGGAAGCACATTTTTGAAAAGGCTCTAATAGGGAATTCTCTCACATAACACTCCTGGTAAGAAAACAAAATAAATATTTCACTAACAACACAAAATGAACATGACCTTTCTGCATGTGTCAGAACCAACGAATTTACAACCTTTCACAATGTACGGGTGTATTTTCTTAGCAAATTAACCATGCAGGATAAAAATGAGTGTGTGTAGTTTTCAATTTGATGAACCGAAATGTAATGTGAATTATGAATTACACTTGTCTGTTTTTGTGTAGGCAGAAAATAAATTCATATCAATGTGTTCAATTAAGCTGATGTTCTAACTCCAAGTTTGATGAACACCTAAAGCATGAGCAACATATAGAACTATAGTACGAACGGGTCACAGAATGCACATGAAGTAGTCAGTTAGCAACATGAGATTGTACATACTAATATGACATATGGATCTTGTGACCAAACAAAGACCCCAAATTTGAATTTGAAACTGACAAGCAGAGGCAACTACTTCATGTGACTGTCGCCAACATTCTGTTCTATTCTTCTATGGCTTGGGAGACTCATATTTCTGATCCTTCCGAGTCGATGTAATGTCTATATAATGTCATCTAAAAGATTGCTAGGTGATGGCAGCAGAGAAAATCAAATGAGGTAATAATGTCTCATATTATGGGATGGAGGGAGTACTATTTTGGTGATGTGCTGAGTTGCAGATGAAAATGGAGTGTTTAACGCTACAAAGCACCAGTTAGTTTCAGCGTTGTTTCTTCTCAGATATCATTGTAGACAGAAACATGCATATATACTATCAGACCTACAGTGAATAAGAACATGAATGGTTAGAGCATGCTCCACAATGATCAGAATGGAAACGCTGAAACAGATGCAAACTATCATCACATGTTACTTTTGAAGAGGGTCGACATATCTCTTTCTAACCTAGCCACCAACACACCATCTTTTTCTTTGCCTACTGCTTGTAACTGAGAATGTTCTAGTGAGTGGCTTATACTCCGTGTGACATATATGATCGTAATAAAGAACGTGGGTGACTGAATAAAATCTGCAAAGGTTTTGCCTCGGCATTCACCATATACATTGTTGGCCCAATAATTTAAAATAACTATGTTCTATATTATCGTTGCCAAAACCTAAGATATCATGTGTTTTTGCAGTGTCAAATAGATACTAATTGTGAATTCCCAAAAAAATCAGCCCTAAAATTCCATCTTGAATTTCACATCTCAACATTACTCAAAACAATGTAAACTGAGTCACAATGAACAGAGGTTTGGTTTGCTAGTCCGCCATAGCTAAACGGTATCAACTGCTCATGAGTATTTTTCCAATATAGCTAATCCCTTCGCAGAATATTACTTCCAGATTCATAATGGAAGTTTTCCTGACATTTCAACTAGAGCCTGAGCTGATAATGCAGATGATGGAGATGCTGAGCGACTTAACAAAGACACGTGAGCAAGATGCGAAGCCGAATGGGGCCATTTAGCGCCATCATCAAACGAAGGATCTGTTCCTTCAAGTGCATTGAAGACAGTAGCATCAGCGGCATTCAACATTTTTTACCCTTGTTGGTACCAATTTGTGAACTATGAGCTTGTATTTAATTTGACATGCTGACTTGTGTACGTCACCAACAAGGTACAAAGGAGAGTAGGGCCCTGATAATTGAATTCAGCTACTGAAATGTCACCAGTGTCAGGTAGCAACGTAATACTGCATACAATGATCTCAAAGACAGATATAACTAGGTGAAGAAGTAACAGATGTACAGCGAGAACTAGTAATAGAAGTAATAGATATCTCACCTGGCATTCCATGAATCCATTGCAACTCTCTCACCCACTAGCCAATATTCCAACACGTTTGAGTTCAATGTGATCGATTACATCTCCAAGATCAGCTTTGTTACATAGCATGATCCAATCAACACATGTATCAAGCTCCTGCCGGCTCGCAAAGCTCCCGGGCCGGATGTTGGAATTAAACACGACTTAACCCCGTCGGCCGGTGTGTCCGGTTCATGTACGTGCATGTATCCTAGTAGGACTAGTATTAGCAAACCGAGTAGAATTGTTGGTAGCTAGGTTCGCTATATATATGCGTGTACCCTACTTGTAAACACACCACCGTGAGTTGAGAAGCAATAAAGTATCACCGGGCACGAGACGTGCCCGTGGCTATCAATCCAAAGTATTGCGTGCGTGCGTGACTAGCTATTATCAGAATCGATCAAGTCGATTGGTAGCTAGCTTGGTTAGCTACGTACGTAGGTGTTCCGCGGAATAATCAATCGGGTGTGCTGCTTTTGCCGTGTACGTGCACCGGCCAGCGGCAGGATTGATCGGGACGGTTCAGTGGACAGCGTTGTTCATCATCGTCGTTCGTCGTGGGTCGTATCACCGTCGCCGGAAGTACTCTGCGTCAGGACTGGGCCAACAATTGGTATCAGAGCAAGGTTGATCTCCTAGTAACAGGAAGTCATGTCGGACGACGAGAAGACCAAGCAGCTGGCGGAGTACTCCGGTGTGGCTAAAGTAATTGCTACTCCGGTGAGATCGGAGTATCCACGATTCGACCATGGGAACTTCGTGGTGTGGGCGACCATGATGGAGTGGGCGCTCGAGGCCAATGAACTCTGAGAAGCCGTCGACCTCGACAGTGATGAGTACCTGAAGGGTGGTACCTTGTATCGGAAGGATCGCCAGGCTATCACGGCCATCTGCTCGGTGATGCCGGTGGACGTGCAGCAGCATCTTATCTCGAAGACATCAGCGAAGGAGGCATGGGACACGCTCAAGACGTTGCATCTAGGGCACTCGCGTGTGCGCGAGGCGAACTTGCAAACTTTTCTGAAGAGTTATGAGAATCTGAGGATGGGAGAAGATGAGACGGTGGACGCCTTCGCAGCAAGGGTGGCCTCGATGGTGAACAGGATTCGCAGTCTCGGAGAGAAGTTGGAGGACATCTCCGTGGTTCGGCATTCCCTACGTGCCGCTCCACCGCGCTACATGCCGATTGTGTCAGCGACCGAGCAGTGTGTTGATCTCAAGACTCTCACTTTGGATGATCTGGTTGGTCGTTTCAAGGCCCATGACCAGCGGATGAAGCTGAGTTATGGTGATGCAAAACAGGATGAGTACCTGATGCTAACGCGTGCTCAGTGGAAGGCAATGGTTTCCAAAGAGAACAATTTCGACAAGGCGTCCGATAGTGGCGGAAAGTACCATCCCGCAAAGGAAACCGACGAAGAGTCGGAGAAGCCAAGGAAGAAAAAGTTCGACAAGAGGAAGATCCGCTGCCGCAATTGTAATCTGCTCGGACACTTCAAGTTGGAGTGTAAGAATCCCCCAAAGGAGAAGGCGCTCATAGCCCAGCAAGGAGATGAAAATGACATGATGTTGATGTGCGAACTCGTGGACAAGGTGGATCCAGTTCTTCAAGCGTTGGCTAAAGAAATTGTCGTGCTCCGTGAAGAAAAAGTTCACTGTCAAGGTCATGGTTCGGAAAATCATGTCGACGCTACGGACATGGGGGGTGAATCCGAAACCTACATCGATGTTGCGGGTATAAGTGCTAATTTCGCGGGAGCGAAGGCATCAATTGCCGCGTGTGCTCGGCCATGGAGGAGTAGTTTTTGTGCGATTCGTCCACTGAAAACAAAGACGTATGTGGCGTCGGAAGTCCACGAAGAAACAAAAATTGTTGTTGATGCTAGCGCGAAAGTGAAGACAAGTGCAGCGGCTACTGACGAACTGGAAGTCGCTGGCGTATCGATTGCAAGCGCAGCTAGCTCGACGGTGCAGATACATGGAGTTGGTGGCCACGATGCGGCACTCCATGTCCCAGAAAACGGACAATCCACAAGGCTAGAAGGTAGCAGCAAGGGACCAAGAGATGGATACGAAGGCTGCTACAACCCACGTACGGGTAGTAGCACTACCGGAACAGGGCCCTATGCTGACGGCCATATATATGCCGACGGTCCCCGTCGGCCTAGTCTGGGCTATGCCGACAACCATGTCCAGGCCATTGGCGTAATAAAGCCGTCGGGCTATCCCGAGCTATGCCGACGGCCCCATCGGCCCAGATGAGCCGTCGGCTTATCCCCAGTTACGCCTACAGCGACCGTCGGCATACATGGGCCGTCGACATAGTTGCGGGCCCAGCGATCCCGCTCGTGTCGTGCAGCTAACGGCATCCGATCTATGCCGACGGCCGAGACGGGAGGCCGTCGGCATAGATGCGTTTACCAGGTCATCGATCCGAGGTGCACCGACCACCACCTATGCCGACGGCTGCCATCGGCATAGATGCCACATCACTGATCCGCGGCGCGCCGGCCATCTGCCCTGGCCGCTGCTATGTCGACGGCTTTGCCGTCGGCATAGTTTTTTTTTCTTTTTTTTCTTTTTTTTTCATAGCTATATTTTATGTTTTCTTAAATATTATTATTTGACTAACTTACATATAGTACGTGTTAATAAGCATATTACATTATTTTTCGGTTCTGTACAGAGCGGTGTGACCCCCCTCACGAGCGGTACGCCGCCAGCCGGCACCTGGAATGGGGAATAGCCGCATCGGGTCTATACGAAGGGGACTTTGCTCCCAAGTGTTTATATATATATCGGATGACCTACCACAACTGGGTGGTGTTGTGGCATGTCCGAAGAGGCGGCACGCGTCTCCGGTGCGTGGCCCCCCTCACGGACGGCGCCGCCGCCAGCACCTGGAGGGGGAAAACTGCCGCGTTGGGTCTACACGGAGTGGATTTAGCTGTGGGTTTGGCCCGGATGTTGCTCCCCGGTGTCCCTCTGGGCCGACCTGACACAACCGGATGGAGAGGTCCATTGGTCAAAGCCCGTCCGTGGGAAGTTAAAGGGCTAGATCTCATGGTCAACCGCTCCAGGGTAAGGCAGGACGGGGGGGCTGGGGGTAGCAATGCCACCGGAGCGTCGTACCGGGCCCTGATACATGCGGGGTGGTGTTGTGGCATCTCCA
>NC_041385.1:785306765-785307970 GCF_002162155.2 Triticum dicoccoides | reverse complement strand
AAACTGATGCGTCGAGTCTACATGGAGTGGATGTAGCTGTGGGTTTGGCACGGATGTTGCTCCCCGGTGTCCCTCTGGGCCGACCTAACACAACCGGGTGGAGAGGTCCACTTGTCAAAGCCCGTTCGTGGGAAGTCAAAGGGCTAGATCTCGAGGTCAACCACTCCTAGGTTAGTCGGGACGGGGGCCCTGGGGTGTAGCAATACTACCGGAGCGTCGTACCCGGCCCTCATACATGCGGGGTGGTATTGTGGCATGTCCGAAGAGGCGGCACGCGTCTCCGGAGTGTTCCCCCCCTCACGGACGGTGCCGCCGCCGGCACCTGGAGGGGGGAAACAGTAGTAGACGGATCAGGCACTCGCATAGTTACCGGATCAGGCACTCGGTAACGGTACCCCTCAGTCAGTTGCTCTCCTATGTATCACCTTTCGCGAGACCATAGAAAATATTTATATCATAAAAAAATGTTGCCCCCCTCAATTTATTTCGAAATATTTTAACACAATGTACATTTTTGTTAGTACAATTTAGCAAATATTTATATCATAAAGAAATGTTGCTGACCATAGAAAAATTCAGTTCAGAAAAAATATACGTGATATTTTAGAAAATTGTTGTACAATATAAAAAAGGGATCATGTAATTAAAAATAATGTTTCAAACCATTAAAGAAAATGTATGGTATATTTTAAATAATGTTCATGCATGTCAAAAATATGTATACCATGTATCATTTTTAATATAATTATATACCATGTATCATTCAAAAAAAATTCAAGAACGTGTATTTGAAAATATTTAATATGTACGTACAAATATTTTATATATATAGGAAACTTTTCAATGCATTTGAAAATAATATATATTAAAAATATATTTGAAGACAGTTAATAATATATGCCACGTCTGTAATTAACATGTATACGGCTAGTCTGTAATTAACATGTATAAAAAAGGAAATACACCTATGCCTACGGCTTGGCCCTCTGCATATATGCCACGTGGCATGATTAATATATGCCGACGGCTAAGCCGTCGGCATAGTTCCCTTATCCACTTCCCGGTCACCCCCTCCACTCGTTCGTCCCCGACCCAGATCCCGCGTGCCCCTGTGAGCCTGACCCGCGCTAGCTGCCGCCGCCGCCCGCCGCTGCTCCCCGCCGCCCGCCTGCCGCCGCTCCACCCGCGCCACTCTCCCCTTCCCT
>NC_041385.1:785275550-785306408 GCF_002162155.2 Triticum dicoccoides | reverse complement strand
CCGCCCGCCCGCCGCCGCTCCACCCACGTCGTCGCCATCTCGTCTCCACGCCTCGCTTCCAGCCCAGCTCTCCGCCCCGCCATGAATCGGGACCTGCCCCGCCTCGGCCCCTCCCCGAGCACGCCTGGCCACGGCTCCGGCAAGCCCGCGTTCCTGCCCGGCCGACCATGGTGCTAGCTTCGGTCGGCGGCCTCCTCTACTTCTCCGGCCGGCCACGACCAGCCCCGTCCCTCCCGTCCCCCCCATAGCCGTGACGCCCCTCTGCCTGGTGAGCTATGCTCTTTTTTTTCATTTTTCCTACTTTGACATTCATAGTTTCATATTAATTTGCTGCTAATAACTACTATGTATGGACATGTGTAACTTATCTTCACAAAGACAAGTGATGTAATTGTTAGCATTGTTCTCTTCTAGATTTTATGTCCATAAGCCTAATATTTGTACCAATATGATATATAATGGATTATGACAATATATGCATGTGAGATTAATGGATGGTGTATTCAGCCCCAAAGTCTATTCACATATGCATGCAAAACAAAATTTTGAGTTGATGTTTGTGTCATGTTCTTTGAGTTGTTGACGTCTAGAGATGGCATGGATAGGAGGTGAAACTGTTTCTAAATCCTTGCTATGTGACATTTAGTTTCTAAAATAGTTGTGTGAGATGTGCTCCAAAATTGGCATATGATGAGTGGTTATTTAATCATGATGATCTTGCTAAAAAAATGGAAGGACAAAATTTGACACTTGACGAAATATGATTTTTTTTCATAGTTTAAAGTGTCAATGCTTAACCTATTTTTTTTCACTCGGTGTAATTAACAGGATTTGTGGTGTTCCATCTTCCTGGAGTGATCGTCGACATTGGAGGTGTTGGTTCACGATCGTCCCTCCTTTGATCGACTACATCCTCTACATCGGAGGGTGAGCAACAATTCCATGACCTGGTCCACTTTTTTTCCATGTCACTAGATTAAATTTTCACATCAAGTCGCGTAACCTAGGTCTCCCGTCCTAAAGGGTTGCATCGATAAATATGCATTCAATTGCATATTTATCACCGCAGCTCTTTCAGATTGTCCAGCGCTTTCCACGGACAGCCCGAGGATGTGTATATTGGGTACATTGTTCATGCTCTACCCCGTTCCGAGACAGGATTTCGGCGGTGCTTCCCTGTTGTTCTCCGGATGCACATTCTCTCGGCATTTTGCTGAGACATGTATTTGGAGAGCAGCGGGGAGGTGCTGCCGAATTTTGTCTCGGAATGGGGTAGAGCATGGACCGTACTCAATCTACACATTCTCGGGTTAGATTAGGACCCATCTTTACCTATTAGAGATGTAGGTGGATTAAATATCATTTCTCGTCAACCTGGTAAAAAATAAAATATTGATGTGGGTAATTTAAATGAATAATTAATTTTGTTGTGTGGCTTCCAATAAAGCAGAGATGGCAGATAATTAGTGGATGTATAGTGGGTTTTTCCGTCGGAATCAAGTAACAACAGAGTGGGTCGAGAAAATTGATGTGTTTTTGAAAGAGATATTCCGTAGTCCAATGAGGATGGTGCCAGAATGCCCGTGTGCCAAATGTAAGAGACGTATCCGCAGAGATAAGAGTGAGATGACTAAGCACCTTCCCGCGAATGGATTTATGCCCAACTTTAATATGCCGATAAACTTTGCCCAGCGGGACCGTGGTAGAGAGGATGTGATACGACAACGTGTCACTGTTTATGAGGACGATGGGGTTAGTGACATGCTAGATGATGTCTTTGCTGTAGAGCCAACACCTCCTTCACATTCAGCGAATGAATCGGAGGAAACCGCAAAGGCCTTCCTGGAAATCTTGGCCAAGAAACCTCTCTATGAGGGTGCCAAGCTGTCTGTGCTGGATGCCATCTCACAACTGATGGCAGTCAAGGCTGAGTACGACTGTAGGCGAGGTTGCTTCAAATCATTTCTGGGAGTATGGGCTAACAACCTGCCTGAGGGCCATGAACTGCCGAAAACCATGTACGATACGAAGAAAATCATGAAGGCGCTCTCCATGGACTACGAGAAAATACATGTTTGTCCAAAGAATTGCCTTTTGTTTAGGCATGGGTATGCGGATGACAACTACTGTAGGAAGTGCAGTTCCTCTCGGTATATTGAGGTGGTCGATAAGCATGGTCAGAAGCAGCAGCTAAAAATCCCTGTGAAGGTTCTTCGGTATCTTGATTTTATAAAAAGACTGCAGCGCCTTTTCATCACCAAGGAGTCTGCCAAAATGATGAAGTCGCACAAGGAAGGAAAAATTACAACCCAAAAAAATTTGTACATACATCAGAAGGTGAAGCATGGAAGTCATTCGATATAAAGTACCCGGAGGAAGCAGCCGAGGCTGGGAATGTCAGAATTGCTATAACAGGTGATGGGTTCAATCTATATGGTATGTTGTCTAATCCATACAGCTGCTGGCCCGTATTTGTTATTCCGCTCAATCTCCCTCCTGGCGCCATATTGCAACGCAAGACCATGTTCCTGTTGCTTATAATTCCGGGGCCTGAATATCCAGGGAAGAATTTGAGTGTGTTTATGCAGCCGTTGGTGGATGATTCACACCATTCTTGGTACTTCCCGAGGTTGACATACGACCGGCATCTGCAGAAAAATTTCTTGATGAAAGTTTGGCTACAGTATTGCATGCATGACTTTCCCGGCTATGCCCTGTTCTGCGGATGGTGTACAAGTGGAAAGATGCCTTGCCCAGTGTGCATGCAGGCCTTGATTTTCATTTGGCTGAAGAAGGGTGGCAAGTATGTTGCCTTTGACCTGCATCGACAATTCTTCCCTCCAGACCATCCTGATAGGGAAGATAAGAAGAACTTCACAAAATGCAAACTTGTCCATGAAGTAAACGAGATTCCAACATTTTCTGGTGCGGATGTGCTTGCTCAGCTGAAAGCTCTTAAGCCTGCCGGTGAAGGGAAAGGCAAAGGCAAAGGCAAAGGCAAAGCCACAGGCGAAGACGAGGGCAAAGGAAAAGGTAAAGGGAAAAATGTTTTGAAGGATATGGTGAGACGCACAACTGGACTCACATTACCCCCTTCACACAGCTTCCCTATTTTAAGGACCTCAAACTTCCATACAACATCGACGTGATGCACACCGAAAAGAATGTCGCAGAGTCCCTTTTTCACACGATCCACAACATTCCTGATAAGACAAAGGATAATGTTAATGCTAGAGTCGATCAATAGAATATTTGTGATAGACCACGTCTTCACATGCAACCTCCCACAGGCAGCCGAAAATCTTGGTTCAAGCCAGATGCTGACTTCGTACTTAAAAAGGATCATAAGATGGAGGCATTCAAGTGGCTGAAACACATCGTGAAGTTCACTGATGGTTATGCGTCGAATATAAGTAAGGGGGTCAATCTTTCAACGGGGAGAGTGACTGGGCTCAAGAGTCATGACTATCATGTATGAATTGAGCGGATTATGCCGGTGATGGTTCGGGGCTATGTTCCCGAGCGTGTCTGGCGTGTGCTTGCGGAGTTAAGCCATTTCTTCCGCACGCTTTGTGCTAAAGAAGTATGTCCTGAGAAGATAAAAGAAATGCATAAGAAGGCGTCGGAGTTGATATGCAAGCTAGAGAAGATCTTCCCGCCAGGCTTCTTTACTTCGATGACACATCTCATTTTGCACCTTGCGAACGAGGTATTGTTGGGGGGGGGGGGCTGTGCAGTATCGTTGGCAGTACGGCCTTGAGAGACAGAACAAGCATCTGAGACAGAAATGTGGAAACAAAGCTAAGATTGAAGCTTCCATAGCTGAGGCAGTTATACTAGAGGAGGTGGCAGACCTCAGGACAGCCTACTATCCGAACCATGCTCCCACGTTGCACAATAAGGTGTCTCGGTACAATACAGAAGAACCCAAGTATAAACCCAAGTTGCCTCTATTCATCGGGCAAGGTGGCAGGGCTGGATGCTCGGCATCTTATGTCATGCCACGAGATGAGTGGGAGGATGTCATGTTCTATATCTTGCACAACATAAAGGAAGTTGAGGATGAGTGGATGAGGTAATACCTTTGCACCATTCTTTTAGTCAATTCATTATGTTCACTTTGCCTAGTTCTTATACCGCTTTTCTTATTGTAGTCGATTCGTTGAGGAAGAGTGGACGGGAATGTTGTGTCCTATTAATGCGGAGGCACTTTCTCTTCTCCGAAAGGGTGCTGATGGAAGGAAAAATTTTGTTGCATGGTTCATGGAAAAAGTAATATTTCACACTTCCCTATTGCCCATTTCACACTTCCAATTAAACTCATGCACCCTATAATTTCAATTAAACTTGTAGGGAAATGACCCGAATGAATCAATGGATGAAGAATTGAGATGGGTTTCCATGGGTTTTGACCCTACCGTCATGACATGCCAAAAGTATGATGTGAATGGGTATCGCTTCCATACAGAGGAGCACCAGAACAGTCGGCCTGATCCCAAAACCATAAATACCGGAGTCTTCACCGAAGGAGATAATAAAGTAGATTACTACGGAAGGGTAGGAAAAATATACGAGCTTACATTCAAATGTGGCCGTAAACACCTAATATAAGTCTCACTGTGTTCAAATGCCGATGGTTCCACCCTAAAAAGGGTCTGAGACATACGCCTTCTGTTGGTTTAGTTGAAGTTAAACCATCAACCGTCTATGCCGGAGCTAATCTCTTTATTGCCGCTACCCAGGCCACACAAGTATATTATCTGCCTTACCCATGCCAGAAAGAGTACGTAAAGGGTTGGGAAGTTGTGTTCAAGGTGTCGCCACATGGTAAGCTACCGGACCCGAACGATGATGATTACTACAACATAAACCCCATGACATACGAGGGAGTGTTCTTTCAAGAGGAACATGATGACGTGGTCCAAAACAAGGAGGATGATGACTTGGGTTATGTTGACCTGGACCCAAACGACGACGGCGCATGGATTGATGGTGAGGCAGTTGTGAATCAAAGAGACATAATTATGCTTGAAAAGTTAAATGAAGACGCTGACGCTGACGATGAGGAAGAGCCTCCACCTCCGTCAGACAACGAAGAAGATATGCAGGATAGTGATGATGAGACCGGTTGACAAATAGATTATAATAGTGATGATTCATATGGGTTCTAGAAAATGTATGTTCTTTTAATGATCATTACAATAGTATGCTTAATGTGCTCTTCTGTTATTAATGTCTTTCCTGTATGCTTGTTTTTTTTATATCCTTACTAATTGTTTATTCTCTTCTCAATGCAGGTTTACTAATCATGGGCAAGTCCAGTGGTGCCAGTTTCCTCAGTAAACTCAAAGGAGGACTTACTCGGAGTGGATGAGCCCACAAGGTTCCCTCCCGACTATGCGAGGATGGCACCTCACAGGGAGGTGGAACGGTCGGGGGAGGAGACCCTAGAGGAGGAGGGGCTGGGGGGATATCCCCTAGAGGATGAGGAGGTGGGGGAGAGGCAACCGGGCCAAAAAACTCCGGACCGTGTCTGAAATAGGGGGGTCTTCTTCGATGCCCTCCTATGCTGAGGCAGCTTCTGAGTCTGAGGAGGAGGAGTATGTTCCTGATGGCGAGGAGGAGGAGGCCGAGGAGGAGGAGGGAGAGGAGGAGGGAGAGGAGGAGGGCGAGGAGGAGGACGAGGAGGGCGACGAGGGTGGAGGGGAGGTTGACCCTGAGTTGTGGGGTGACTTGCCACCGGGTGCTTCGCAGGGGTGGCTGCGTGGTAATGCCGGAGTACCTACACCACCTTCTCTCGAGGCGCACAAGTGGCTCATTGAACGTGCGGGGACAGAGTAAGTGCATCTCAATCATATTTTCAACACATGACAACATTTTCTTATTGTACACATGGCAATCCTTTGATTCTTTTGCAGTAATTGGATCCTTCGCGGAAAGGGCCGTAAACCGAACGGCCTTATCACTGTCCTATTTAAGGAGTTTTGGCCTGGCCTATTCTGCCCGCAGCCAGACAGGGACCCGCAGCTGCGTGTTTTGGCCACAAGCTGGGCCCACTATGAGGCTTGCAGCAACGCGGAGTACGGGACGAACGTTAAGGGTGTGATCACCAAATTTTGTGTAAGTTCTCTTCTGAATCACTTGTCTTTAGTTTCATTCATAGTTTATCATTGAGTCACTCAACTCTTGCCTTGTTTGCTTCTGGTTTATGCATGATTGCAGCAACTCTATAGAGTTCTTGACGAGCACAAGTCCAGAGCCGACGTGGTCTTACTTGCGGCTGCAAAGAAGAAAGCTCGTCAGTTGCAGTACGAGGTGCGTTGGGTTACCATCTCGCAGTACTACCACTACTACCTGCACCAAACGATGACCAAAACTCAAGAACATAAGCAAAAACTTACCATGACCAGTGAGCAGTTCATGATGGTAACTATTACTGACTTTTCATTGTTTCAAGCAGTCAACTATATGTTTCGTGCTCACATGTCATGCTTCCAAAATTTGCATAGGTTGTTCCTCGTTGGTGCTATGGAAGGCATGACAGATGGGAGAGTTTGGTGGATAGGTGGGTCGGTGACAATGCAGAGTTTGCTGCCAAGAGCATCAAGGCCCGGGCTAACCGTGGAAAAGACGGGACACACGACCAAGGAAACATGAACCACTGGGGCTTCAAGGCCATGAAGGTATATCTATATGCATGATGCATTTTTGTTCTTCTTTACCGTCATGTTCTTATGTATGGCTAACTTTTGTTTGACGTTGCAGGAGGACAAGTTGCAGAGGCCGCTCTCAGACATGGAGTCGTGGAAGCTGGCCCGTGAGCGGAGTGATCACAAGGAGGGCGAGAGCCAGTACTACGGCAACACAGAGCAGCACATGGAGTCTTACACTCAGAACTATCAGAAGTCGCATCCGGATGTTCCCGTTCCTGAGGTCGCCCAATCTCAGATCGACGACACGGCGATGGTGGCCATCCAGGATAAGTCCCATGGCCGGTATCCGTGTTTCGATGGCTTGATCACTCCGTCAATCTCGTACACACGCCTTTGAGCTACCAACCCGAGTCCGTTAGAGAGTACGGGGCGTTCGCAGCCTCCCTTAGTACGACAGCGTGCTGTAAGTACTTCCCCTTATCTTCTTTGTCTCCATCTTTCTTAGTTTATTTTCAGCCTTGCCCGCTTAGAAACAACCTCAATTTTGTAGGCATATTGAGGTGAGGGAGTACTTGCAACGAAGTGAAGGCAAACGATGATTACAGCCGTCAAGTGATGGCGGTTAGTTTTGCCCTCTTAAAACCAAGCTTAAATTTGCACTTTCATTCCTTCTGACTTTCTAGTTTGCTTGTTTAACTAACATCCAGGCTATGTTGGCATCTTGGACTAACCGCACGGAGCCACCACAAGTTGGACCCCCACCACCACCTGCGGGAGACGCCCCACACATTCCCACGTTCGAGGAATGGCTGGCACTAGGCGGTGATAGTCCAGTTAGTACATTTTCCTAACTACTGACAAACTAGTTCTCATTCATTCAACACTATCATGTCATATTTACCGTTAGAATCTTCTCTCAAACATGTAGGGGACCGGTGGCTCGACTCCTGCTCCATCAACCCCAGTCACTCCGATCTAGCTGAGTGATGGTGGTCGCGGTGGCGGTTTTGGCGGAGGTGGACTTGGCGGTGGCGGTTTTGGCGGAGGTGGACTTGGTGGTGGTGGTTTTGGCGGAGGTGGACTCGGTGGTGGTGGTGGTTTTGGCGGAGGTGGACTTGGTGGAGGTGGACTCGGTGGTGGTGGTGGTTTTGACGGAGGTGGACTCGGTGGTGCTTGATGTCGATGATGATTCCGTGTATGCGGCCGTTGTGCCATGCCTTTCATGTTTCAACTTTTATGATATTTCATGTCTTGCACTACTTTTATGTTCATAAACTTTCGCCGGTGATGATCTTTAGATGATGAACTTGACTATGTTTAAATGATGATGATGAACTGTCATATTTCATATTATTCTGCTTTGAAATGCTGTCAAATGAATTGAAAAAGAGAAACAGGGAAAAAAAAGAAAAAAAAACTATGCCTACGGCAAAGCCGTCGGCATATATATGCTCACGAGCCATCAGGAGGCGCCACGTGGCAGAGCTATGCCTACGGCAAAGCCGTCGGCATAGATTTACATCTATGCCGATGGCTTTGCCGTAGGCATAGCCCTGCCGCCAGGCCAAGTCAGGGGACGACACGTGGCAAAGGTATGCCGACGGCTTGGCCGTCGGCATAGTTTTAAATCTATGCCGACGACCAAGCCGTCGGCATACCTTTGCCACGTGTCGTCTCCTGAGTCGCCAGCGGTTTTGACAACGCCGTCCGTTGCCGTCAGACGGAAAACAACGCCGACGGCTAAACTATGCCGACGGCTGCCCCACGGCTGTCGGCATACGCTCCTATGCCGATGGCTATACTACGCTGATGGTCTGACACAACTACACTGACGTGATCTACACCGACGGGGCTATGCCGACAGCAGCCGTAGGCATAGATCTATGCCGACGGCATATGACCTATGCCGACGGCCCTGGGCCATAGGCATAGCCCGCGAGCCCTGGGCCGTAGGCAAAGCTCCCCGGCCGGATGTTGGAATTAAACACGACTATACCCCGTCGGCCGGTGTGTCCGGTTCATGTACGTGCATGTATCCTAGTAGGACTAGTATTAGCAAACCGAGTAGAATTGCTGGTAGCTAGGTCCGCTATATATATGCGTGTACCCTACTTTGAAACACACCACCGTGAGTTGAGAAGCAATAAAGTATCACCGGGCACGAGACGTGCCCGTGGCTATCAATCCACAGTATTGCATGCGTGCGTGACTAGCTATTATTAGAATCGATCAACTCGATTGGTAGCTAGCTTGGTTAGCTACGTATGTAGGTGTTCCGCGGAATAATCAATCGGGTGTGCTGCTTTTGCCGTGTACGTTCACCGGCCAGTGGCAGGATTGATCGGGACGGTTCAGTGGCCAGTATTGTTCATCATCGTCGTTCGTCGTTGTTCGTATCGCCGTCGCCGGAAGTACTCGGCGTCGGGACTGGACCAATAATTAGTATCAGAGCAAGGTTGATCTCCTAGTAACAGGAAGTCATGTCGGACGACGAGAAGACCAAGCAGCTGGCGGAGTACTCCGGTGTGGCTAAAGTAATTGCTACTCCGGTGAGATCGGAGTATCCACGATTCGACCGTGGGAACTTCGTGGTGTGGGCGACCATGATGGAGTGGGCGCTCGAGGCCAATGAACTCTGAGAAGCCATCGACCCCGGCGGTGATGAGTACCTGAAGGGTGGTGCCTTGTATCGGAAGGATCACCAGGCTATCACGGGCATCTGCTCGGTGATGCCGGCGGACGTGCAGCCGCATCTTATCTCGAAGACATCAGCGAAGGAGGCATGGGACACGCTCATGTC
The DNA here is from genome assembly GCF_002162155.2 of Triticum dicoccoides. Taxonomy (NCBI): domain Eukaryota; kingdom Viridiplantae; phylum Streptophyta; class Magnoliopsida; order Poales; family Poaceae; genus Triticum; species Triticum dicoccoides. Next base: position 785,296,955 of record NC_041385.1, on the reverse strand, counting down.
GTTGCATCTAGGGCACTCGCGTGTGCGCGAGCCGAACTTGCAAACTTTGCTGAAGAGTTACGAGAATCTGAGGATGGGAGAAGATGAGACGGTGGACGCCTTCGCAGCAAGGGTGGCCTGGATGGTGAACGGGATTCGCAGTCTCGGAGAGAAGTTAGAGGACATCTCCGTGGTTCGGCGTTTCCTACGTGCCGCTCCACCACGCTACATGCCGATTGTGTCAGCGATCGAGTAGTGTGTTGATCTCAAGACTCTCACTTTGGATGATCTGGTTGGTCGTTTCAAGGCCCATGACGAGCGGATGAAGCTGAGTTACGGTGATGCAAAACAGGATGAGTACCTGATGCTAACGCATGCTCAGTGGAAGGCAATGGTTTCTAAAGAGAACAATTTCAACAAGGCGTCCGATAGTGGCGGAAAGTACCGTCCCGCAAAGGACACTGACGAAGAGTCGGAGAAGCCAAGGAAGAAAAAGTTCGACAAGAGGAAGATCCGCTGCCACAACTGTAATCTGCTCGGACACTTCAAGTCGGAGTGTAAGAATCCCCCGAAGGAGAAGGCGCTCATAGCCCAGCAAGGAGATGAAAATGACATGATGTTGATGTGCAAACTCGTGGACAAGGTGGATCCAGTTCTTCAAGCGTCGGCTAAAGAAATTGTCGTGCTCCGTGAAGAAAAAGTTCACTGTCAAGATCATGGTTCGGAAAATCATGTCGACGCTACGGGCATGAGGGGTGATTCCGAAACCTACATCGATGTTGCGGGTATAAGTGCTAATTTCGCTGGAGCGAATGCAGCAATTGCCGCGTGTGCTCGGCCATGAAGGAGTAGTTTTTGTGCGATTCGTCCATTGAAAACAAAGACGTCTCCACGAAGAAACAAAAATTGTTGTTGATGTTAGCGCGAAAGTGAAGACGAGTGCAGCGACTACGGACGAACTGGAAGTCGCTGGCGTATCGAGTGCAAGCGCAGCTAGCTCGACGGTGCAGATACATGGAGTTGGTGGCCACGACGCGGCACTCCAAGTCCCAAAAAACGGACAATCCACAAGGCTAGAAGGTAGCAGCAAGGGACCAAGCGATGGATACGAAGGCTGCTACAGCCCACGTATGGGTAGTAGTACGTCCCCAGCAGGAGGGCAAGGAGCAGGACAAGATGGGCTTGTCACATCCCATGGTGAAACTCCACAAGTAGCCCATACGGCTGGAGGGTGCAGCTCAGTATTGCCATCGGGAAGCAGTCCATACACTGTGCCAGGAAAAAGAAGCCTAGCTTTGGGAGCTCACGTTGGAATTTTTGCTTCGCCAAAAGTAAAGTGCGTAGCAGAAAATAGCACGTCGTCTCCGACAGTAATGGAGGAAAGGACACAACCACCCACGTATGTACATCCACAACCCATGTTACAACAATATTCTAAGCAAGCTCTTCGAACGATTGACCCGGCATAGATGAGAAGGAGTGGATGGCGGTGTCTAAGTGCCGAGGAACCGGCAGATTTTAATGACGCAAATACGATGGAGTGTTGGCGTCAGGCTATGGAAGATGAGTTGAGGTCGATCCACGATAACAATGCATGGGAGCTTGTGGATCTTCCCAACAATGAAAAAGTCATGGATCTCAAGTGGGAATATATGATCAAGAAATGTGCGGAAGGGCCCGTGAAGCACAAAGCGAGGCTAGTGGCCAAAGAGTACGTGCAAGAGGAAAGTGTGGACATCGAAGAAGTGTTCGTTCCTGTTGCAAAGATGGAATCGGTGGAATTACTCATCGCTCTCGCGGTTCAGGAATCATGGAAGATACATCACATGGATGTAAAATCCGCGTTTTTGAATGGCGAGTTAGAAGGAGAAGTGTATGTGAATCAGCCACCGAGATTCATCAAAGAGGGAGAGGAACACAAGGTACTGAAGCTACACAAAGTCTTGTACGGGCTACGGCTAGGCTCTTGGGCGTGGAACATCAAACTTGATCATACATTGATTTCTCTTGGATTTGGGAAAGCCCCACTGGAGCATGCAATGTACAAGAGAGGTGAAGGAAGGGATCGTCTACTAGTTGGCATCTACGTCGACGACCTATTGATTACTGGAGCAGATGACGAGGTGATTGCAAAGTTCAAACTACAGATGAAGGAGCTTTTCAAGATGGATGATCTAGGCCTTTTGAGTTGCAACCTCGGGACAGAGGTATATCAAAAGCTGGAGGGGATCACACTATGCCAGGAGGCATACACAAGGAAAATACTTGAAAACCGTGGCATGAAAGATTGCAATCCAATTGACGCACCAATGAAACATCGTCTTGACCTAAGCAAGAAGAGCAAAGCACCCGCAGGTGATGCAATAGAGTATATTGCAGTTGCAGCTGCGATGTGTGAAGGTGTGTGGCTAGGGAGGCTACACGGTGATCTCACTGATCGAGATCCGGAACAAGTAGTGCTTAATGTTGATAGCAAGTCTGAAAGTTTTCTACGCGAAGATCCAATGCGGCATGATAGGAGCAATCACATTGATAGGTGTATCACTACATAAAGGACTACGTGGAAGAAGGTAAGATGAGGATCAACTACGTTTGCACCGACGATCAGATGGCGGATATGCTAACCAAGGCTTTGGATCGAGAAAAGTTCATGGAGATGCGAAGAAGAATCGGCATCGACACTGTGACATGACGACGTCGTGCTTAGGGGGTGAATGTTGGAATTAAACACGACTTAACCCCGTCAGCCGGTGTGTCCGGTTCATGTACGTGCATGTATCCTAGTAGGACTAGTATTAGCAAACCGAGTAGAATTGCTGGTAGCTAGGTTCGCTATATATATGCGTGTACCCTACTTGTAAACACACCACCGTGAGTTGAGAAGCAATAAAGTATCACCGGGCACGAGACGTGCCCGTGGCTATCAATCCAAAGTATTGCGTGCGTGCGTGACTAGCTATTATCAGAATCGATCAAGTCGATTGGTAGCTAGCTTGGTTAGCTACGTACGTAGGTGTTCCGCGGAATAATCAATCGGGTGTGCTGCTTTTGCCGTGTACGTGCACCGGCCAGCGGCAGGATTGATCGGGACAGTTCAGTGGCCATCGTTGTTCATCATCGTCATTCGTCGTCGGTCGTATCATCGTCGCCGGAAGTACTCGGCGTCGGGACTGGGCCAACACCGGACGGGTTTACTGCTGAGTTCGTCAGGGCCTGTTGGGGCACCATCCGGCAAGAATTCCTAGACGTCTTCCAGCAGCTATTTGAGTTGCGAAGCCGAGGTTTCTACAAGCTCAACAAGGCACTACTGACCCTGATCCCCAAGCGTGCCGATGCCAACTCTAGAGCGCGTAAGCTCGCATGCCTGCTGCGTGGTCACAGTGTGACCGTGGCGTTGCCATGTGTTCTGGGTGGCCTAGGTATGTCTAGTGGGTCGGGCACTCCCCAGGTAGGTGCTAGGAAGAAAATCACAACATAAGATTCTCACGAGGAGACCGATCGATGCTCAAACATGAATAAGCAGCCAAGTGTTTGATTTGCGGTACGGGAAATGCACATGGCTAATGGGCGTGAGTTTTGGCTGAGGATGATCAGTTAGTAAGAAGACCGTCTTCACAAATTTTCACCTCAAAAGGAGGAGCCTAGGTGGTACTTGCTTTGCAAAGTACCACACTGGACATAAATACGAATGTTGAAGCTGGGCTCAAAATAATGAATGGATTGAGCTGGCATTTGGTGGAGGATGGTTATTTGGGCATAGGAAAGCACTGTAGAAAATGGATACCATTTGGACATGCCAAAGTGGTACTTCCTTCACAAAGTGCTGCTTTGAACAGGATAAGAAAATGAATAATGTTGAGTTATTTTTGAACGAGGCAAGGAAGGTTTTTGACATATTTGATGAAGATATGATCCAAACAATTTATGAGAATTTTTTGGGAATTTTTGGAATAACAGAAATATAGGTTGCTTCACAACCTAGGGCAAAAATTGACACATGGACATGACACATAGGCAAAACTGATGAGATGGCGCCTAGTCATCACAACCCACCACAATCTACAAGGCTATGACCATCTATATTGGTTGTTAAAATAAGGCAGCGGACCTGCACCGTTTGCTTTGTGACCATTTCGTGTAAGGAAATTACGACCTTTCTGACCAAAATGGTCGCAATGGTTTATGATTTGGAGCCCCCCGAACAGCTTTTGACCAATTGGTCTCAAATGGTCATAGATCTATGACCAATTCTTCCAGGGTCACTGATAGAGGGTCACTAGTTGGCATATTTCTTGTAGTGAGAGCACATCACCGTCCGCTGAAACAACCTCCACATTCCAATGGTCACCAAAGGCCTCAAACTTCCCCCATATTTCTGCAACTGGCAATTTGATTCGATACTTGAAGCCCCAAACCTCGCTTTCGTAGTTCTGCAATACCCATATATCAATAGTTGTTTTGGCATAGTTACGGCTATATATGCCGAGTGTACCATCCATCTCAAAGGCATATGAGTTGCTGGAAACAATTGGAGCACGCATTGGCCGGAACGACTCAGCTATGGTGTTGAATACTATTATCGCTTTGCTTTCACTCTGAAGCCGTACGTAGCTGCTTTCACTCACATAATAGACTGGGTACCAAAGCAGGCTAGCGCATACCAAGACAGGTAAACTGTGTGATGTTGACTCCTGCCACCCGATGTACCTCAGCAACTGGTGAGCCCAATGCAAAGAAGTAGTAGCCAAGTTGGTCTTCAGGCGTTTCATTGTAGCTATCACGTTCAAGTAACAATCGATACTCGCTAGTAGGTTGATGCGAGTACATCCCCAATAACTGCAAGCCCAGTTCATGTAGTCGTTGAAGGGGAGAAAATTGACGAGTGGCCAGGTTACAAACTGAGAAATCAATGGTGTCAGTCATGTTGTTGTACCTGGAGAGGACGAGAAGGCCATCTTAGGAAGCCTCTGGATTGAAGGCCTTGTCAAGGTGGGCGACAGTGTGGAGCTTGGCAGCGGCAAGGCGGTCGACAGTGAGGATGTATTCTTCGTCTAACGCGATGGGGAGGGCTGGCTGGTGGGCATGGTGGGCAAGCAGGAAGGCATGGGTGGAGGTGGCATGTCGCCACGTCCGACGGACGGTGCGGCACCGGAGGAGAGATTTGGGGTCGAGGCGAACTAGGATCTCCCAGACGACGATCTCCTCCAGAAGGCTGCCGTCGTGGTGAAGAGGCGCCGCTCCAGCCCTTGCGGCCTTGGCCATGGTCGTCGGCATCTTGGTTGTTGCTCCCTTCCAGGAACAAGATAAATTGTAGATTTGTGTTGGCCGCGGCGGCGAAGGGGAGCGGAGGAGACGATAGAAAGGGGAGAAATTGACTAAGATGGTTCTTTTGCAAGGTCTAACTCTGCAGGAGATGAGAGAATTCCTTATTTCGCCCTTCTGAAAAATATATTTCCTTATTGGCCCCTAAACAAAATTTTCTTTGGTATTCAAGACAATCTCAAAATTTTATGCCCTATTTGACGTTTCCATCCATTTCGTTGTTGAGTGCTACTTGAAAATATACAATTATCCCTAAAAGGAACACTACTAGGAAAAAGCTTATACACAGACGCTTACTAGCAGTGCGGGTTTATAACCCTCGCTACTGCTACTTACTAGTAGTGCAAGTTTTTAAACCTCGCTACTACTAAGTTGATAGCAGTAGCGTGGGTTTTTAACCCTCGCTACTACTAAGCGGTCTCTATCGTGCCCCCGGGGACATGCCATAGTAGTAGCGCGGGTTTTTAATCCTAGCTACTACTAAGTTGATAGCAGTAGCGTTGGTTTTTAACCCTTGCTACTACTAAGTGTTGCCATATTAGTAGCGAGGGTTATAAACCCGCGCTACTACTAAGCACTGGGTTTTTTAAACTCTACCCCCACCCCTGAGTGGATCGCCTTTTCAGCTTTGTAAAAAGCAAAAGAAAATGATAAAAACTTCAAAAATTAAAATCCTTCGAGATGTAGTTATGTTACTACATGTACTACTTAGGAAATTTTAAAAACTTAAGTTTGGACATGTTTTGCAAAAAGTGTAGGGAAAATGTAAAACGGCTATAACTTTTGCATACGATGTCAGAAAAAATGTATAATATATCAAAATGTTCAGCACGAAAATCCGCATCTAATTTTAACAGCCTACGGCCTGTTTGCAAATTTTTAGAATCCTCAAATTCTAAAAGGAAAAAAAGTTATGCTCAAATTTCAGTTCTTTTTGAATTTTGGTCAAATCTGATCAAACTGTGGTCAAACTACTTATTCAAGAAGTATTAGTGTTACTAAATAATTATTCAAGAATATTAGTGTTACTAAATAATTATTTCAGCCTTTTGGAATTTTTGTCAAATCTAGTCAAACTATGGTCAAACTGTGCTCAAACAATGGTCAAACTACTTATTCAAGAAATATTAGTGTTACTAAATAATTATTGTTTTTTAGAACAATAGTTTCAAACTTAAACAGTGAAATGTGTGACTTCATGCTGAAGCTAAACTCTTCAGGGTTAATAGGATTGACATCTTACTATTGTCAGGAAAACAACAAGTGCAGACTTGGAAATGAGGGAGAATAGAACCCGAAAGTTAAGCGTGCTTAGGCTGGAGTAGTGCGAGGATGGGTGGCCGTCTGGGAAGTTAGATGATTTGGGATGACGAGGGGTGATTAGAGATTAGAGATTAAATTGAGCAGCGATGAGGGGCGATTAGAGATTAGAGGTTAAAAAAATTCAGAAATTTGAAAATTCGGTAAAAAAATTAAAAAAAAATCATTTTTTTCCAGAGATTACAGATTAGTAGTAGCGCGGGTTTTTACCCACGCTACTACTAACGGACGTAGTAGTAGCGCGGGTGGCACCCGCGCTACTACTACCTATTAGGTGTAGCATCGTATCAGTAGCGCGGGCACCCGCGCTACTAATATACCTAAAACCCGCGCAACTGCTAGGCTTTTCCCTAGTAGTGGAAACACTTATTGACGGAGCTAGATCTGGCAGACCTCCTGGTAGGGGATCCTAAACTAGGCGTCTAGGAATGACGGTAACAAAGACATGGTTTACCCAAGTTCAAGCTTTCTGAAGGGATAATACCCTAAGTCCTACATGTGATTCCTGTTGGACTATGGACAGAGTACAGGTAAACTACCAAGATATCATAACTTGTGTCTACCAGCATGGCCCATTGATTAATATAGGATACTAGGGGTTCTAGGGTACAAGATCCTAGTTGGCTCCACATGAGGAGGTAGATCCCTCCACGAATCCAGTGTCTTATCATGTAGCTTCTGAATCTTCCTTGTATACGCCATGGGCTGCCCGATGCGGCCAGGACGAAACTGACAAGGACGAAACTGACAAGGAGTCCTCAACCGGACCCATCACCAGGAGTTGATGTGGTAAGTGGCCCCTTAGCCGGGACACTGTCTCTTATCTCTCTTAGAACTTCCCTCACTCTTTGGACATGATGAGCTTGACGACATCGAGGCATGCCTCGGTGGGTCGCTCGAAGACCAGCAACGCAAAGCTGTTGTGGATGTCAAAGTGAAGAGGCGCATGTCAGGCGTCCAATGAGACGCTGTCCATGAAGACCTGGCCCTAGCAGCCCCAGCAAGGTGCACGCGCTCTGTCGCCAGAGAACCGGTACTTCATGGACACCGTCATGTAACTCTCGAGGCGCCTACTAGGCGGTCGATCCATAAATGATGGATGCATGTCGTGAGCACATGCCGGTCACCAATGCAAATGGGCACACACATCTGGACCAGCAGCTCGCCTGCCGCCCCGCCATGCATGTCTGGCCGCGACGCGATATAGGTCATCGCTCATGACCATATCGCTACACATACCACAACCCAGCAAGCCGCCCTTGTTGTTCTGCGGATGCTCCATGATCACAAAAAGAACTGACAGGCTGGAGAAAAGTACCAAATTTAACTCGATGGTAGTGCAAAAAAACTGATGGACTGGATGCCTAGTATAATAACTGTGGATAGTTTTGTCCAAGAAACAAAAAACTTACATTTTTGACAGAGCATGACAACCAACTGGCCGGAGATGCCAAATTGGGCATCAATTTTGGAGGAGTGTCACAATGGGAAGAAATTCGTATTTTGGCCAAATAAGGAAGCACATTTTCGAAAAGGCTCTAATAGGGAATTCTCTCACATAACACTCCTGGTAAGAAAACGAAATAAATATTTCACTAACAACACAAAATGAACATGACCTTTCTGCATGTGTCAGAACCAACGAATTTAAAACCTTTCACAATGTACGGGTGTATTTTCTTAGCAAATTAACCATGCAGGATAAAAATGAGTGTGTGTAGTTTTCAATTTGATGAACCGAAATTTAATGTGAATTATGAATTACACTTGTCTGTTTTTGTGTAGGCAGAAAATAAATTCATATCAATGTGTTCAATTAAGCTGATGTTCTAACTCCAAGTTTGATGAACACCTAAAGCATGAGCAACATATAGAACTATAGTATGAACGGGTCACAGAATGCACATGAAGTAGTCAGTTAGCAACATGAGATTGTACATACTAATATGACATATGGATCTTGTGACCAAACAAAGACCCCAAATTTGAATTTGAAACTGACAAGCAGAGGCAACTACTTCATGTGACTGTCGCCAACATTCTGTTCTATTCTTCTATGGCTTGGGAGACTCATATTTCTGATCCTTCCGAGTCGATGTAATGTCTATATAATGTCATCTAAAAGATTGCTAGGTGATGGCAGCAGAGAAAATCAAATGAGGTAATAATGTCTCATATTATGGGATGGAGGGAGTACTATTTTGGTGATGTGCTGAGTTGCAGATGAAAATGGAGTGTTTAACGCTACAAAGCACCAGTTAGTTTCAGCGTTGTTTCTTCTCAGATATCATTGTAGACAGAAACATGCATATATACTATCAGACCTACAGTGAATAAGAACATGAATGGTTAGAGCATGCTCCACAATGATCAGAATGGAAACGCTGAAACAGATGCAAACTATCATCACATGTTACTTTTGAAGAGGGTCGACATATCTCTTTCTAACCTAGCCACCAACACACCATCTTTTTCTTTGCCTACTGCTTGTAACTGAGAATGTTCTAGTGAGTGGCTTATACTCCGTGTGACATATATGATCGTAATAAAGAACGTGGGTGACTGAATAAAATCTGCAAAGGTTTTGCCTCGGCATTCACCATATACATTGTTGGCCCAATAATTTAAAATAACTATGTTCTATATTATCGTTGCCAAAACCTAAGATATCATGTGTTTTTGCAGTGTCAAATAGATACTAATTGTGAATTCCCAAAAAAATCAGCCCTAAAATTCCATCTTGAATTTCACATCTCAACATTACTCAAAACAATGTAAACTGAGTCACAATGAACAGAGGTTTGGTTTGCTAGTCCGCCATAGCTAAACGGTATCAACAGCTCATGAGTATTTTTCCAATATAGCTAATCCCTTGGCAGAATATTACTTCCAGATTCATAATAGAAGTAATAGATATCTCACCTGGCATTCCATGAATCCGTTGCAACTCTCTCACCCACTAGCCAATATTCCAACACGTTTGAGTTCAATGTGATCGATTACATCTCCAAGATCAGCTTTGTTACATAGCATGATCCAATCAACACATGTATCAAGCTCCTGCCGGCTCGCAAAGCTCCCGGGCCGGATGTTGGAATTAAACACGACTTAACCCCGTCGGCCGGTGTGTCCGGTTCATGTACGTGCATGTATCCTAGTAGGACTAGTATTAGCAAACCGAGTAGAATTGCTGGTAGCTAGGTTCGCTATATATATGCGTGTACCCTACTTGTAAACACACCACCGTGAGTTGAGAAGCAATAAAGTATCACCGGGCAGGAGATGTGCCCGTGGCTATCAATCCAAAGTATTGCGTGCGTGCGTGACTAGCTATTATCAGAATCGATCAAGTCGATTGGTAGCTAGCTTGGTTAGCTACGTACGTAGGTGTTCCGCAGAATAATCAATCGGGTGTGCTGCTTTTGCCGTGTACGTGCACCGGCCAGCGGCAGGATTGATCGGGACGGTTCAGTGGACAGCGTTGTTCATCATCGTCGTTCGTCATCGGTCGTATCGCCGTGGCCGGAAGTACTCTGCGTCAGGACTGGGCCAACAATTGGTATCAGAGCAAGGTTGATCTCTTAGTAACAGGAAGTCATGTCGGACGACGAGAAGACCAAGCAGCTGGCGGAGTACTCCGGTGTGGCTAAAGTAATTGCTACTCCGGTGAGATCGGAGTATCCACAATTCGACTACTCCGGTGAGATCGGAGTATCCACAATTCGACCGTGGGAACTTCGTGGTGTGGGCGACCATGATGGAGTGGGCGCTCGAGGCCAATGAACTCTGAGAAGCCGTCGACCTCGACAGTGATGAGTACCTGAAGGGTGGTGCCTTGTATCGGAAGGATCGCCAGGCTATCACGGCCATCTGCTCGGTGATGCCGGTGGACGTGCAGCAGCATCTTATCTCGAAGACATCAGCGAAGGAGGCATGGGACACGCTCAAGACGTTGCATTTAGGGCACTCGCGTGTGCGCGAGGCGAACTTGCAAACTTTTCTGAAGAGTTATGAGAATCTGAGGATGGGAGAAGATGAGACGGTGGACGCCTTCGCAGCAAGGGTGGCCTCGATGGTGAACGGGATTCGCAGTCTCGGAGAGAAGTTGGAGGACATCTCCGTGGTTCGGCGTTCCCTACGTGCCGCTCCACCGCGCTACATGCCGATTGTGTCAGCGATCGAGCAGTGTGTTGATCTCAAGACTCTCACTTTGGATGATTTGGTTGGTCGTTTCAAGGCCCATGACGAGCGGATGAAGCTGAGTTATGGTGATGCAAAACAGGATGAGTACCTGATGCTAACGCGTGCTCAGTGGAAGGCAATGGTTTCCAAAGAGAACAATTTCGACAAGGCGTCCGATAGTGGCGGAAAGTACCATCCCGCAAAGGAAACCGACGAAGAGTCGGAGAAGCCAAGGAAGAAAAAGTTCGACAAGAGGAAGATCCGCTGCCACAACTGTAATCTGCTCGGACACTTCAAGTTGGAGTGTAAGAATCCCCCAAAGGAGAAGGCGCTCATAGCCCAGCAAGGAGATGAAAATGACATGATGTTGATGTGCGAACTCGTGGACAAGGTGGATCCAGTTCTTCAAGCGTTGGCTAAAGAAATTGTCGTGCTCCGTGAAGAAAAAGTTCACTGTCAAGGTCATGGTTTGGAAAATCGTGTCGACGCTACGGACATGGGGGGTGATTCCGAAACCTACATCGATGTTGCGGGTATAAGTGCTAATTTCGCGGGAGCGAAGGCAGCAATTGCCGCGTGTGCTCGGCCATGGAGGAGTAGTTTTTGTGCGATTCGTCCACTGAAAACAAAGACGTATGTGGCGTCGGAAGTCCACGAAGAAACAAAAATTGTTGTTGATGCTAGCGCGAAAGTGAAGACAAGTGCAGCGGCTACTGACGAACTGGAAGTCGCTGGCGTATCGATTGCAAGCGCAGCTAGCTCGACGGTGCAGATACATGGAGTTGGTGGGCACGATGTGTTGGGGAACGTAGCAGAAATTCAAAATTTTCCTACGTGTCACCAAGATCTATCTATGGAGAGACCAGCAACGAGGGGAAGGAGAGTGCATCTACATACCCTTGTAGATCGCTAAGCGGAAGCGTTCAAGTGAACGGGGTTGATGGAGTCGTACTCGTCGTGATTCAAATCACCGATGATCCTAGTGCCGAACGCACGGCACCTCCGCGTTCAACACACGTACAGCCCGGTGACGTCTCCCACGCCTTGATCCAGCAAGGAGAGAGGGAGAGGTTGAGGAAGACTCCATCCAACAGCAGCACAACGGCGTGGTGGTGGTGGAGGAGCGTGGCAATCCAGCAGGGCTTCGCCAAGCACCATGGGAGAGGAGGAGTAGGGAGAGAGGTAGGGCTGTGCCAGAACTTCGTGTGTAGCTCCCATGCGCCTCCCCACTATATATAGGGGTGGAGGGGCTGGTTTCTTGCCCTCCAAGTCCATTGGGGCGTTGGCCAAGGTGGGAGGAAAGAAATCTCATTATTTCCTTCCCCACCGATTGTTATCCCCTCTTTTTAGGGATCTTGATCTTATCCCTTCGGGATATGATCTTATTCCTTCTAAGGGGGGATCTTGGTGCGCCTTGACCAGGGGTGTGGGGCCTTGCCCCCACTACCCACGTCCATGTGGGTCCCCCCATGCAGGTGGGCCCCACTCCGGAACCTTCTAGAACCTTCCCGGTACAATACCGAAAAATCCCGAACATTTTCCGGTGGCCAAAATAGGACTTCCCATATATAAATCTTTACCTCCGGACCATTCCGGAACTCCTCGTGACGTCCGGGATCTCATCCGGGACTCCGAACAACATTCGGTAACCACATACAAACTTCCTTTATAACCCTAGCGTCATCGAACCTTAAGTGTGTAGACCCTACGGGTTCGGGAGACATGTAGACATGACCGAGACGTTCTCCGGTCAATAACCAACAGCGGGATATGGATACCCATGATGGCTCCCACATGTTCCACGATGATCTCATCGGATGAACCACGATGTCAAGGACTTAATCAATCCCGTATTCAATTCCCTTTGTCTATCGGTATGTTACTTGCCCGAGATTCGATCGTCGGTATCCAATACCTTGTTCAATCTCGTTACCGGCAAGTCACTTTACTCGTTCCGTAACACATCATCCCGTGATCAACTCCTTGGTCACATTGCGCATATGATGATGTCCTACCGAGTGGGCCCAGAGATACCTCTCCGTTTACACGGAGTGACAAATCCCAGTCTCGATCCGCATAAAACAATAGATACTTTCGGAGATACCTGTAGTGCACCTTTATAGTCACCCAGTTACGTTGTAACGTTTGATACACCCAAAGCACTCCTACGGTATCCAGGAGTTACACGCTCTCATGGTCGAAGGAAGAGATACTTGACATTGGCAAAGCTCTAGCAAATGAACTACACGATCTTTTGTGCTAGTCTTAGGATTGGGTCTTGTCCATCACATCATTCTCCTAATGATGTGATCCCGTTATCAACGACATCCAATGTCCATAGCCAGGAAACCATGACTATCTGTTGATCACAACGAGCTAGTCAACTAGAGGCTCACTAGGGACATATTGTGGTCTATGTATTCACACGTGTATTACGATTTCCGGATAATACAGTTATAGCATGAATAAAAGACAATTATCATGAACAAGGAAATATAATAATAATACTTTTATTATTGCCTCTAGGGCATATTTCCAACAGTCTCCCACTTGCACTAGAGTCAATAATCTAGTTCACATCGCCATGTGATTAACACTCACAGGTCATATCGCCATGTGACTAATACCCAAGAGTTTACTAGAGTCAGTAGTCTAGTTCACATCACTATGTGATTAACACTCAATGAGTTTTATGTTTGATCATGTTGCTTGTGAGAGAGGTTTTAGTCAACGGGTCTGAACCTTTCAGATCCGTGTGTGCTTTACAAATCTCTATGTCATCTCCTAGATGCAGCTACCACGCTCTATTTGGAGCTATTCCAAACAACTATTCTACTTGGAGCTATTCTAAATTATTGCTCCATTATATGTATCCGGTCTCTCTACTCAGAGCTATCCGGATAGGTGTCAAGCTTGCATCGTCGTAACCTTTACGACGAACTCTTTTACCACCTCCATAATCGAGAAAATTCCTTAGTCCACTAGTTACTAAGGATAACTTTGACCGCTGTCCTGTGAGCCATTCTTGGATCACTCTTGTACCCCTTGAGTGACTCATGGCAAGGCACACTTCAGGTGCGGTACACAGCATAGCATACTGAAGAGCCTACGTCTTAAGCATAGGGGACGACCTTCGTCCTTTCTCTCTATTCTGCCGTGGTCGAGCTTTAAGTCTTAACTTCGTACCTTACAACTCAGGCAAGAACTCCTTCTTTGACTGGTCCATCTTGAACACCTTCAAGATCATGTCAAGGTATGTGCTCATTTGAAAGTATTATTAAGCATTTTGATCTATCCTTATAGATCTTGATGCTCAATGTTCAAGTAGCTTAATCCAGGCTTTCCATTGAAAAACACTTTCAAAATAACCCTATATGCTTTCCAGAAATTCTACGTCATTTTTGATCAACAATATGTCAACAACATATACTCATCAAAAATTCTATAGTGCTCCCACTCACTTCTTTGGAAATACAAGTTTCTCATAAACTTTGTACAAACCCAAAATTTTTGATCATCATCAAAGCATACATTCCAACTCTGAGATGCTCACTCCAGTCCTTAGAAGGATTGCTGGAGCTTTGCATACTTATTAGCATCTTTCGGGATTGACAAAACCTTCCGGTTGTATCACATACAACCTTTCCTCATTAAAATCGTCGAGGAAACAATGTTTTTACATCCTATCTGCAAGATTTCATAAATAATGCAGTAATCGCTAATATAATTCCAACAGACTGTTAGCATCGCTACGAGTGAGAAAATCTCATCGTAGTCAACTCCTTGAACTTGTCGGAAAACATCTTAACGACAAGTCGAGCTTTCTTAATGGTGACATTTACCATCATTGTCCGTCTTCCTTTTGAAATCCGTCTGTACTCATTAGCCTTACGACCATCGAGCCGTTCTGCCAAAGTCTACACTTTGTTTTCATACATGGATCCTCTCTCGGATTTTATGGCCTCAAGCCATTTATCGGAATCCGGGCCCACCATCGCTTCTCCATACCTCGTAGGTTCATTGTTGTCAAGCAACATGACCTTCAAGACAGGATTACGTACCACTCTGAAGTAGTACGCATCCTTGTCGTCCTACGAGGTTTGGGAGTGACTTGATCCGAAGTTTCATGATCAATATCATAAGCTTCCACTTCAATTGGTGTAGGTGCCACAGGAACAACTCCCTGTGCCCTGTCACACACTAGTTGAAGAGACGGTTCAATAACCTCATCAAGTCTCCACCATCCTCCCACTCAATTCTTTCGAGAGAAACTTTTCCTCGAGAAAGGACCCGATTCTAGAAACAATCCATATTGCTTTCGGATCTGAATTAGGAGGTATACCCAACTGTTTTGGGTTTCCTATGAAGATGCATTTTATCCGCTTTGGGTTCGAGCTTATCAACCTGAAACTTTTTCATATAAGGGTCGCAGCCCCAAACTTTTAAGAAACGACAACTTAGGTTTCTCTAAACCATAATTCATACGGTGTCATCTCATCGGAATTACGTGGTGCCCTATTTAAAGTGAATGTGGTTGTCTCTAATGCCTAACCCATGAACGATAGTGGTAATTCGATAAGAGACATCATGGTACGCACCATATCCAATAGGGTGCAACTATGATGTTCGGACACACCATCACATTATGGTGTTCCAGGAGGTATTAATTGCGAAACAATTTCCACAATGTCTTAATTGTGTGCCAAAACTCGTAACTCAGATATTCATCTCTATGATCATATCATAGACATTTTATCCTCTTGTCACAATGATCTGCTACTTCACTCTGAAATTACTTGAACCATTCAATAATTCAGACTTGTGTTTCATCAAGTAAATATACTCAACATTTACTCGAATCATCTGTGAAGTAAGAACATAATGATATTCACTGCATGCCTCAGCACTCATTCGACTGCACACATCAAAATGTGTTACTTCCAACAAGTTGCTATCTTGTTCCATCTTACTGATAATGAGGCTTTTCAGTCATCTTGCCCATGTGGTATGATTTGCATATCTCAAGTGATTCAAAATCAAGTGAGTCCGAACGATCCATTTGCATGGAGTTTCTTCATGCATATACACCAATAGACATGGTTCGCATGTCTCAAACTTTTCAAAAACGAGTGAGTCCAAAGGTCCATCAACATGGAGCTTCTTCATGCGTTTTATACCATTATGACTTACATGGCAGTGCCACAAGTAAGTGGTACTATCATTACTATCTTATATCTTTTGGCATGAAAATGTGTATCACTACGACCGAGATTCAATAAACCATTCCTTTAGGTGCAAGACCATTGAAGGTATTATTCAAAAATAGAGTAACCATTATTCTCCTTAAATGAATAACCGTATTGCGATAGACATAATCCAATCATGTCTATGCTCAACGCAAACACCAATCTCGGTGGTAGAGGGAGCGTGCGATGCTTGATCATATCAACCTTGGAAACACTTCCAACATATATCGTCAGCTCACCTTTAGCTAGTCTCCGTTTATTCCATAGCTTTTATTTCGAGTTACTAACACTTAGCAACCGAACCGGTATCCAATACCCTGGTGCTACTAGGAGTACTAGTAAAGTACACATTAACATAATGTATATCCAATATACTTCTATCGACCTTGCCAGCCTTCTCATCTACCAAGTATCTAGGGTAATGCTGCTCCAGTGGTTGTTCCCCTTATTACAGAAGCACTTAGTCTCGGGTTTGGGTTCAACCTTGGGTTTCTTCACTAGAGCAGCAGCTGAATTGCCGTTTCATGAAGTATCCCTTTGTTCCCTTGCCCTTCTTGAAACTAGTGGTTTCACCAACCATCAACAATTGATGCTCCTTCTTGATTTCTACTTTCGCGGTGTCAAACATCATGAATATTTACAGGATCATCATATCTATCCCTGATATGTTATAGTTAATCATGAAGCTCTAGCAGCTTGGTGGCAATGACTTTGGGGAAACATCACTATCTCATCTGGAGGATCAACTCCCACTCGATTCAAGTGATTGTTGTGCTCAGACAATCTGAGCACAAGCTCAACGATTGAGCTTTTCTCCCTTAGTTTGCAGGCTAAGAAAATCGTCAGAGGTCTTATACCTCTTGACGTGGGCACGAGCCTGAAATCCCAATTTCAGCCCTCGAAACATCTCATATGTTCCGCGACGTTTTGAAAACGTCTTTAGTGCCTCTACTTAAACTATTTAATTGAACTATCAGGTAGTTATCAAAACGTGTATGTCCGATGTTCGCAACATCGACAAACGACGTTGGGGTTCAGCACACTGAGCGGTGCATTAAGGACATAAGCTTTGTACTGATCGCATAATCGCTACTATCAACTTTCAACTATATTTTCTCTGGGAACATATCTAAACAGTGGAACTAAAGCGCGAGCTTACGACATAATTTGCAAAAGGTCTTTTGACTATGTTCAGGATAATTAAGTTCATCTTATGAACTCCCACTTAGATAGACATCCCTCTGGTCATCTAAGTGATCACATGATCCGAGTCAACTAGGCCGTGTCCGATCATCACGTGAGACGGACTAGTCATCATCGGTGAACATCTTCATGTTGATCGTATCTACCATACGACTCATGCTCGACCTTTCGGTCTCCGTGTTCCGAGGCCATGTCTGCACATGCTAGGCTCGTCAAGTTAACCCTAAGTGTTTTCGCTGTGTAAAACTGTCTTACACCCGTTGTATGTGAACGTAAGAATCCATCACACCCGATCATCACGTGGTGCTTAGAAGCGACGAACTGTAGCAACGGTGCACAGTTAGGGGAGAACACTTCTTGAAATTTTGTAAGGGATCATCTTATTTACTACCGTCGTCCTAAGCAAACAAGATGCATAAACATGATAAACATCACATGCAATCAAATAGTGACATGATATGGCCAACATCATTTTTCTCCTTTTGATCTTCATCTTCGGGGCTCCATGATCATCATCGTCACCGGCACGACACCATGATCTCCATCATCGTGTCTTCATGAAGTTGTCACGCCAACGACTACTTCTACTTCTATGACTAACGCGTTTAGCAATAAAGTAAAGTAGTTTACATGGCGTTCTTCAATGACACGCAGGTCATACAATAAATAAAGACAACTCCTATGGCTCCTGCCGGTTGTCATACTCATCGACATGCAAGTCGTGAATCCTATTACAAGAACATGATCAATCTCATACATCACATATCATTCATCACATTCTTCTTGGCCATATCACATCACATAGCATACCCTGCAAAAACAAGTTAGACGTCCTCTAATTGTTGTTGCATGTTTTACGTGGCTGCTATGGGTTTCTAGCAAGAACGTTTCTTACCTACGCAAGACCACAACGTGATATGCCAATTGCTATTTACCCTTCATAAGGACCCTTTTCATCGAATCCGTTCCGACTAAAGTGGGAGAGACTGGCACCCGCTAGCCACCTTATGCACCAAGTGCATGTCAATCGGTGGAACCTGTCTCACGTAAGAGTACGTGTAAGGTCGGTCCGGGCCGCTTCATCCCACAATACCGTCGAAACAAGATTGGACTAGTAACGGTAAGCATATTGAACAACATCAACACCCACAACTACTTTGTTTTCTACTCGTGCAAAGAATCTACGCAATAGACCTAGCTCATGATGCCACTGTTGGGGAACGTAGCAGAAATTCAAAATTTTCCTACGTGTCACCAAGATCTATCTATGGAGAGACCAGCAACGAGGGGAAGGAGAGTGCATCTACATACCCTTGTAGATCGCTAAGCGGAAGCATTCAAGTGAATGGGGTTGATGGAGTCGTACTCGTCGTGATTCAAATCACCGATGATCCTAGTGCCGAACGGACTGCACCTCCGCGTTCAACACACGTACAAGCCGGTGACGTCTCCCACGCCTTGATCCAGCAAGGAGAGAGGGAGAGGTTGAGGAAGACTCCATCCAACAGCAGCACAACGGCGTGGTGGTGGTGGAGGAGTGTGCCAATCCAGCAGGGCTTCGCCAAGCACCATGGGAGAGGAGGAGTAGGGAGAGAGGTAGGGCTGTGCCAGAACTTTGTGTGTAGCTCCCATGCGCCTCCCAACTATATATAGGGGTGGAGGGGCTGGTTTCTTGCCCTCCAAGTCCATTGGGGCGTTGGCCAAGGTGGGAGGAAAGAAATCTCATTATTTCCTTCCCCACCGATTGTTATCCCCCCTTTTTAGGGATCTTGATCTTATCCCTTCGGGATATGATCTTATTCCTTCTAAGGGGGGATCTTGGTGCGCCTTGACCAGGGGTGTGGGGCCTTGCCCCCACTACCCACGTCCATGTGGGTCCCCCCATGCAGGTGGGCCCCACTCCGGAACCTTCTAGAACCTTCCCGGTACAATACCGAAAAATCCCGAACATTTTCCGGTGGCCAAAATAGGACTTCTCATATATAAATCTTTACCTCCGGACCATTCCGGAACTCCTCGTGACGTCCGGGATCTCATCCGAGACTCCGAACAACATTCGGTAACCACATACAAACTTCCTTTATAACCCTAGCGTCATCGAACCTTAAGTGTGTAAACCCTACGGGTTCGGGAGACATGTAGACATGACCGAGACGTTCTCTGGTCAATAACCAACAGCGGGATCTGGATACCCATGATGGCTCCCACATGTTCCACGATGATCTCATCGGATGAACCACGATGTCAAGGACTTAATCAATCCCGCATTCAATTCCCTTTGTCTATCGATATGTTACTTGCCCGAGATTCGATCGTCGGTATCCAATACCTTGTTCAATCTCGTTACCGGCAAGTCACTTTACTCGTTCTGTAACACATCATCCCGTGATCAACTCCTTGGTCACATTGCGCATATGATGATGTCCTACCGAGTGGGCCCAGAGATACCTCTCTGTTTACACGGAGTGACAAATCCCAGTCTCGATCCGCATAAAACAATAGATACTTTCGGAGATACCTGTAGTGCACCTTTATAGTCACCCAGTTACGTTGTGACGTTTGATACACCCAAAGCACTCCTACGGTATCCAGGAGTTACACGCTCTCATGGTCGAAGGAAGAGATACTTGACATTGGCAAAGCTCTAGCAAATGAACTACACGATCTTTTGTGCTAGTCTTAGGATTGGGTCTTGTCCATCACATCATTCTCCTAATGATGTGATCCCATTATCAACGACATCCAATGTCCATAGCCAGGAAACCATGACTATTCGTTGATCACAACGAGCTAGTCAACTAGAGGCTCACTAGGGACATATTGTGGTCTATGTATTCACACGTGTATTACGATTTCCGGATAATACAGTTATAGCATGAATACAAGACAATTATCATGAACAAGGAAATATAATAATAATACTTTTATTATTGCCTCTAGGGCATATTTCCAACACGATGCGGCACTCCATGTCCCAGAAAACGGACAATCCACAAGGCTAGAAGGTAGCAGCAAGGGACCAAGAGATGAATACGAAGGCTGCTACAACCCACGTACGGGTAGTAGCACTACCGGAACAGGGCCCTATGCCGACAGCCATATATATGCCGACGGCCCCCGTCGGCCTAGTCTGGGCTATGCCGACAACCATGTCCAGGCCATCGGAGTAATAAAGCCGTCGGGCTATCCCAAGCTATGCCGACGGCCCCGTCGGCCCAGATGAGCCGTCGGCTTATGCCTAGTTACGCCTACAACGACCGTCGGCATACATGGGCCGTCGGCATACATGGGCCGTCGGCATAGTTGTGGGCCCAGTGATGCCGCTCGTGTCGTGCGGCTATGGCGTCCGATCTATGCCGACGGCCGAGACGGGAGGCCGTCGGCATAGATGCATTTACCACGTCATCGATCCGAGGTGCACCGACCACCACCTATGCCGACGGCTGCCATCGGCATAGATGCCACATCACTGATCCGCGGCGCGCCGGCCATCTGCCCTGGCCGCTGCTATGTCGACGGCTTTGCCGTCGGCATAGTTTTTTTTCTTTTTTTTTCATAGCTATATTTTATGTTTTCTTAAATATTATTATTTGACTAACTTACATATAGTACGTGTTAATAAGCATACATACATTATTTTTCGGTTCTGTACAGAGCGGTGTGACCCCCCTCACGAGCGGTGCCGCCGCCAGCCGGCACCTGGAATGGGGAATAGCCGCATCGGGTCTATACGAAGGGGACTTTGCTCCCAAGTGTTTATATATATATATCGGATGACCTACCACAACTGGGTGGTGTTGTGGCATGTCTGAAGACGCGGCACGCGTCTCCGGTGCGTGGCCCCCCTCATGGACGGCGTCGCCGCCAGCACCTGGAGGGGAGAAACTGCCGCGTTGGGTCTACACGGAGTGGATTTAGCTGTGGGTTTGGCCCGGATGTTGCTCCCCGGTGTCCCTCTGGGCCGACCTGACACAACCGGATGGAGAGGTCCACTGGTCAAAGCCCGTCCGTGGGAAGTTAAAGGGCTAGATCTCATGGTCAACCGCTCCAGGGTAAGGCAGGACGGGGGGCCTGGGGGTAGCAATGCCACCGGAGCATTGTACCGGGCCCTGATACATGCGGGGTGGTGTTGTGGCATCTCCGAAGAGGCAGC
>NC_041385.1:785272612-785273886 GCF_002162155.2 Triticum dicoccoides | reverse complement strand
AAGAGGCGGCACACGTCTTCGGTGCGTGGCCCCGCTCACGGACGGCGCCGCCGTCGGCACCTGGAGGGGGGAAACTGACGCGTCGAGTCTACACGGAGTGGATGTAGCTGTGGGTTTGGCACGGATGTTGCTCCCCGGTGTCCCTCTGGGCTGACCTAACATAACCGGGTGGAGAGGTCCACTTGTCAAAGCCCGTTCGTGGGAAGTCAAAGGGCTAGATCTCGAGGTCAACCACTCCTAGGTTAGTCGGGACGGGGGCCCTGGGGTGTAGCAATACTACCGGAGCGTCGTACCCGGCCCTCATACATGCGGGGTGGTGTTGTGGCATGTCCGAAGAGGCGGCACGCGTCTCCGGAGTGTTCCCCCCCTCACGGACGGCGCCGCCGCCGGCACCTGGAGGGGGGAAACGGTAGTAGAGGATCAGGCACTCGCATAGTTACCGGATCAGGCACTCGGTAACGGTACCCCTCAGTCAGTTGCTCTCCTATGTATCACCTTTCGCGAGACCATAGAAAATATTTATATCATAAAAAAATGTTGCCCCCCTCAATTTATTTCGAAATATTTTAACACAATGTACATTTTTTTTAGTACAATTTAGCAAATATTTATATCATAAAGAAATGTTGCTGACCATAGAAAAATTCAGTTCAAAAAAAATATACGTGATATTTTAGAAAATTGTTGTACAATATAAAAAAGGGATCATGTAATTAAAAATAATGTTTCAAACCATTAAAGAAAATGTATGGTACATTTTAAATAATGTTCATGCATGTCAAAAATATGTATACCATGTATCATTTTTAATATAATTATATACCATGTATCATTCAAAAAAATTCAAGAACGTGTATTTGAAAATATTTAATATGTACGTACAAATATTTTATATATATACGAAACTTTTTAATGCATTTGAAAATAATATACATTAAAAATATATTTGAAGACAGTTAATAATATATGCCACGTCTGTAATTAACATGTATACGGCTAGTTTGTAATTAACATGTATAAAAAAAGAAATACACCTATGCCTACGGCTTGGCCCTCTGCATATATGCCACGTGGCATGATTAATATATGCCGACGGCTAAGCCGTCGGCATAGTTCCCTTATCCACTTCCCGGTCACCCCCTCCACTCGTTCGTCCCCGACCCAGATCCCGCGTGCCCCTGTGAGCCTGACCCGCGCTAGCTGCCGCCGCCGCCCGCCGCTGCTCCCCGCCGCCCGCCTGCCGCCGCTCCACCCGCGCCACTCTCCCCTTCCCT
>NC_041385.1:785257242-785272084 GCF_002162155.2 Triticum dicoccoides | reverse complement strand
ACCCACGTCGTCGCCATCTCGTCTCCACGCCTCGCCTCCAGCCCAGCTCTCCGCCCCGCCATGAATCGGGACCTGCCCCGCCTCGGCCCCTCCCCGAGCACGCCTGGCCACGGCTCCGGCCAGCCCACGTTCCTGCTCGGCCGACCCTGGTGCTAGCTTCGGTCGGCGGCCTCCTCTACTTCTCCGGCCAGCCACGACCAGCCCCGTCCCTCCCGTCCCCTCCATAGCCGTGACGCCCCTCTGCCCAGTGAGCTATGCTCTTTTTTTTCATTTTTCCTACTTTGACATTCATAGTTTCATATTAATTTGCTGCTAATAACTACTATGTATGGACATGTGTAACTTATCTTCACAAAGACAAGTGATGTAATTGTTAGCATTGTTCTCTTCTAGATTTTATGTCCATAAGCCTAATATTTGTGCCAATATGATATATAATGGATTATGACAATATATGCATGTGAGATTAATGGATGGTGTATTCAGCGCCTAAGTCTATTCACATATGCATGCAAAACAAAATTTTGAGTTGATGTTTGTGTCATCTTCTTTGAGTTGTTGACGTCTAGAGATGGCATGGATAGGAGGTGAAACTGTTTCTAAATCCTTGCTATGTGACATTTAGTTTCTAAAATAGTTGTGTGTGATGTGCTCCAAAATTGGCATATGATGAGTGGTTATTTAATCATGATGATCTTGCTAAAAAAATGGAAGGACAAAATTTGACACTTGACGAAATATGATTTTTTTCATAGTTTAAAGTGTCAATGCTTAACCTATTTTTTTCACTCGGTGTAATTAACAGGATTTGTGGTGTTCCATCTTCCTGGAGTGATCGTCGACATTGGAGGTGTTGGTCCATGATCGTCCCTCCTTTGATCGACTACATCCTCTACATCGGAGGGTGAGCAACAATTCCATGACCTGGTCCACTTTTTTTCCATGTCACTAGATTAAATTTTCACATCAAGTCGCGTAACCTAGGTCTCCCGTCCGAAAGGGTTGCATCGATAAATATGCATTCAATTGCATATTTATCACCGTAGCTCTTTCGGATTATCCAGCGCTTTCCACGGACAGCCCGAGGATGTGTAGATTGGGTACATTGTTCATGCTCTACCCCGTTCCGAGACAGGATTTCGGCGGTGCCTCCCTGTTGTTCTCCGGATGCACATTCTCTCGGCATTTTGCTGAGACGTGTATTTGGAGAGCAGCGGGGAGGTGCTGCCGAAATTTTGTCTCGGAATGGGGTAGAGCATGGACCGTACTCAATCTACACATTCTCGGGTTAGATTAGGACCCATCTTTACCTATTAGAGATGTAGGTGGATTAAATATCATTTCTCGTCAACCTTGTGAAAATAAAATATTGATGTGGGTAATTTAAATGAATACTTAATTTTGTTGTGTAGCTTCCAATAAAGCAGAGATGGCAGATAATTAGTGGATGTATAGTGGGTTTTTTCGTCGGAATCAAGTAACAACAGAGTGGGTCGAGAAAATTGATGTGTTTTTGAAAGAGATATTCCGTAGTCCAATGAGGATGGTGCCAGAATGCCCGTGTGTCAAATGTAAGAGACGTATCCGCAGAGATAAGAGTGAGATGACTAAGCACCTTCGCACGAATGGATTTATGCCCAACTTTAATATGCCGATAAACTTTGCCCAGCAGGACCGTGGTAGAGAGGATGTGATACGACAACGCGTCACTGGTTATGAGGACGATGGGGTTAGTGACATGCTAGATGATGTCTTTGCTGCAGAGCCAACACCTCCTTCACATTCAGCGAATGAACCCGAGGAGCCGGAGAAAACCGCAAAGGCCTTCCTGGAAATCTTGGCCTCATCAAAGAAACCTCTCTATGAGGGTGCCAAGCTGTCTGTGCTGGATGCCATCTCGCAACTGATGGCAGTCAAGGCTGAGTACGACTGTAGCCGAGGTTGCTTCAAAGCATTTCTGGGAGTATGGGCTAACAACCTGCCTAAGGGCCATGAACTGCCGAAAACCATGTACGATACGAAGAAAATCATGAAGGCGCTCTCCATGGGCTACGAGAAAATACATGTTTGTCCAAAGAATTGCCTTTTGTTTAGGCATGGGTATGCGGATGACAACTACTGTAGGAAGTGCAGTTCCTCTCGGTATATTGAGGTGGTCGATAAGCATGGTCAGAAGTAGCAGCTAAAAATCCCTGTGAAGGTTCTTCGGTATCTTGATTTTATAAAAAGACTGCAGCGCCTTTTCATCACCAAGGAGTCTGCCAAAATGATGAAGTCGCACAAGGAAGGGAAAAGGTACAATCCAAAAAAATTTGTACATACATCAGAAGGTGAAGCATGGAAGTCATTCGATATAAAGTACCCGGAGGAAGCAGCCGAGGCTGGGAATGTCAGAATTGCTATAACAGGTGATGGGTTCAATCCATATGGTATGTTGTCTAATCCATACAGCTGCTGGCCCGTACTTGTTATTCCGCTCAATCTCCCTCCTGGCGCCATAATGCAACGCAAGACCATGTTCCTGTTGCTTATAATTCCGGGGCCTGAATATCCAGGGAAGAATTTGAGTGTGTTTATGCAGCCGTTGGTGGATGATTCACACCATTCTTGGTACTTCCCGAGGTTGACATACGACCGGCATCTGCAGAAAAATTTCTTGATGAAAGTTTGGCTACAGTATTGCATGCATGACTTTCCCGGCTATGCCTTATTCTGCGGATGGTGTACAAGTGGAAAGATGCCTTGTCCAGTGTGCATGCAGGCCTTGATTTTCATTTGGCTGAAGAAGGGTGGCAAGTATGTTGCCTTTGACCTGCATCGACAATTCCTCCCTCCAGACCATCCTGATAGGGAAGATAAGAAGAACTTCACAAAATGCAAAGTTGTCCATGAAGTAAACGAGATTCCAACGTTTTCTGGTGCGGATGTGCTTGCTCAGCTGAAAGCTCTTAAGCCTGCCGATGAAGGGAAAGGCAAAGGCAAAGGCAAAGCCACAGGCGAAGACGAGGGCAAAGGAAAAGGTAAAGGGAAAAAATGTTTTGAAGGATATGGTGAGACGCACAACTGGAGTCACATTACCCCCTTCACACAGCTTCCCTATTTTAAGGACCTCAAACTTCCATACAACATCGACGTGATGCACACCGAAAAGAATGTCGCAGAGTCCCTTTTTCACACGATCCTCAACATTCCTGATAAAACAAAGGATAATGTTAATGCTAGAGTCGATCAATAGAATATTTGTGATAGACCACGTCTTCACATGCAACCTCCCACAGGCAGCCGAAAATCTTGGTTCAAGCCAGATGCTAACTTCGTACTTAAAAAGGATCATAAGATGGAGGCATTCAAGTGGCTGAAACACGTCGTGAAGTTCACTGATGGTTATGCGTCGAATATAAGTAAGGGGGTCAATCTTTCAACGGGCAGAGTGACTGGGCTCAAGAGGCATGACTATCATGTATGAATTGAGCGAATTATGCCGGTGATGGTTCGGGGCTATGTTCCCGAGCGTGTCTGGCGTGTGCTTGCGGAGTTAAGCCATTTCTTCCGCACACTTTGTGCTAAATAAGTATGTCCTGAGAAGATAAAAGAAATTCATAAGAAGGCGCCGGAGTTGATATGCAAGCTAGAGAAGATCTTCCCGCCAGGCTTCTTTACTTCGATGACACATCTCATTTTGCACCTTGCGAACGAGGTATTGTTGGGGGGGGGGCCTGTGCAGTATCGTTGGTAGTACGGCCTTGAGAGACAGAACAAGCATCTGAGACAGAAATGTGGAAACAAAGCTAAGATTGAAGCTTCCATAGCCGAGGCAGTTATCCTAGAGGAGGTGGCAGACCTCAGGACAGCCTACTATCCGGACCATGTTCCCACGTTGCACAATAAGGTGTCTCGGTACAATACAGAAGAACCCAAGTATAAACCCAAGTTACCTCTAATCATCGGGCAAGGTGGTAGGGCTGGATGCTCGGCATCTTATGTCATGCCACGAGATGAGTGGGAGGATGTCATGTTCTATATCTTGCACAACATAAAGGAAGTTGAGGATGAGTGGATGAGGTAATACCTTTTCACCATTCTTTTAGTCAGTTCATTATGTTCACTTTGCCTAGTTCTTATACCGCTTTTCTTATTGTAGTCGATTCGTTGAGGAAGAGTGGACGGGAATGTTGTGTCCTATTAAAGCGGAGGCACTTGCTCTTCTCCGAAAGGGTGCTGATGGAAGGAAAAATTTTGTTGCATGGTTCATGGAAAAAGTAATATTTCACACTCCCCTATTACCCATTTCACACTTCCAATTAAACTCATGCACCCTATAATTTCAATTAAACTTGTAGGGAAATGATCCGAATGAATCAATGGATGAAGAATTGAGATGGGTTTCCATGGGTTTTGACCCTACCGTCATGACATGCCAAAAGTATGATGTGAATGGGTATCGCTTCCATACAGAGGAGCACCAGAACAGTCGGCCTGATCCCAAAACCATAAATACCGGAGTCTTCACCGAAGGAGATAATAAAGTAGATTACTACGGAAGGGTAGGAAAAATATACGAGCTTACATTCAAACGTGGCCGTAAGCACCTAATATAAGTCTCACTGTGTTCAAATGCCGATGGTTCCACCCCAAAAAGGGTCTGAGACATACGCCTTCTGTTGGTTTAGTTGAAGTTAAACCATCAACCGTCTATGCCGGAGCTAATCTCTTTATCGCCGCTACCCAGGCCACACAAGTATATTATCTGCCTTACCCATGCCAGAAAGAGTACATAAAGGGTTGGGAAGTTGTGTTCAAGGTGTCGCCACATGGTAAGCTACCGGACCCAAACGATGATGATTACTACAACATAAACCCCATGACATACGAGGGAGTGTTCTTTCAAGAGGAACATGATGACGTGGTCCGAAACAAGGAGGATGATGACTTGGGTTATGTTGACCTGGACCCAAACGACGACGGCGCACAGATTGATGGTGAGGCAGTTGTGAATCAAAGAGACATAATTATGCTTGAAAAGTTAAATGAAGACGCTGACGCTG
Organism: Triticum dicoccoides; assembly: GCF_002162155.2. NCBI lineage: Eukaryota > Viridiplantae > Streptophyta > Magnoliopsida > Poales > Poaceae > Triticum > Triticum dicoccoides. The sequence continues at coordinate 785,267,039 of NC_041385.1, read as the reverse complement.
ACGATGAGGAAGAGCCTCCACCTCCGTCAGACAACGAAGAAGATATGCGGGATAGTGATGATGAGACCGGTTGACAAATAGATTACAATAGTGATGATTCATATGGGTTCTAGAAAATGTATGCTCTTTTAATGATCATTACAATAGTATGCTTAATGTGCTCTTCTGTTATTAATGTCTTTCCTGTATGCTTGTTTTTTTATATCCTTACTAATTGTTTATTCTCTTCTCAAAGCAGGTTTACTAATCATGGGCAAGTCCAGTGGTGCCAGTTTCCTCAGTAAACTCAAAGGAGGACTTACTCGGAGTGGATGAGCCCACAAGGTTCCCTCCCGACTATGCGAGGATGGCACCTCACAGGGAGGTGGAAGGGTCGGGGGAGGAGACCCTAGAGGAGGAGGGGGTGGGGGGATATCCCCTAGAGGATGAGGAGGTGGGGGGAGAGGCAACCGGGCCAAAAAACTCCGGACCGTGTCCGAAATAGGGGGGGTCTTCTTTGATGCCCTCCTATGCTGAGGTAGCTTCTGAGTCTGAGGAGGAGGAGTATGTTCCTGATGGCGAGGAGGAGGAGGCCGAGGAGGAGGAGGGAGAGGAGGAGGGAGAGGAGGAGGGCGAGGAGGAGGACGAGGAGGGCGACGAGGGTGGAGGGGAGGTTGACCCTGAGTTGTGGGGTGACTTGCCACCGGGTGCTCCGCAGGGGTGGCTGCGTGGTAATGCCGGAGTACCTACACCACCTTCTATTGAGGCGCACAAGTGGCTCATTGAATGTGCGGGGACAGAGTAAGTGCATCTCAATCATATTTTCAACACATGACAACATTTTCTTATTGTACACATGGCAATCCTTTGATTCTTTTGCAGTAACTGGATCCTTCGCGGAAAGGGCCGTAAACCGAACGGCCTTATCACTGTCCTATTGAAGGAGTTTTGGCCTGGCCTATTCTGCCCGCGGCCAGACAGGGACCCACAGCTGCGTGTTTTGGCCACAAGCTGGGCCCACTACGAGGCTTGCAGCAACGCGGAGTACGGGACGGCCGCTAAGGCCGTGATCACCAAATTTTGTGTAAGTTCTCTTCTGAATCACTTGTCTTTAGTTTCATTCATAGTTTATCATTGAGTCACTCAACTCTTGCCTTGTTTGCTTCTGGTTTATGCATGATTGCAGCAACTCTATAGAGTTCTTGACGAGCACAAGTCCAGAGCCGACGTGGTCTTACTTGCGGCTGCAAAGCAGAAAGCTCGTCAGTTGCAGTACGAGGTGCGTTGGGTTACCATCTTGCAGTACTACCACTACTACCTGCACCAAACGATGACCAAAACTCAAGCACATAAGCAAAAACTTACCATGACCAGGGAGCAGTTCATGATGGTAACTATTACTGACTTTTCATTGTTTCAAGCAGTCAACTATATGTTTCGTGCTCACATGTCATGCTTCCAAAATTTGCATAGGTTGTTCCTCGTTGGTGCTATGGAAGGCATGACGGATGGGCGAGTTTGGTGGATAGGTGGGTCGGTGACAATGCAGAGTTTGCTGCCAAGAGCATCAAGGCCCGGGCTAACCGTGGAAAAGACGGGACACACGACCAAGGAAACATGAACCACTGGGGCTTCAAGGCCATGAAGGTATATCTATATGCATGATGAATTTTTGTTCTTCTTTACCGTCATGTTCTTATGTATGGCTAACTTCTGTTTGACGTTGCAGGAGGACAAGTTGCAGAGGCCGCTCTCACACATGGAGTCGTGGAAGCTGGCCCGTGAGCGGAGTGATCACAAGGAGGGCGAGAGCCAGTACTACGGCAACACCGAGCAGCACATGGAGTCTTACACTCAGAACTATCAGAAGTCGCATCCGGATGTTCACGTTCCTGAGGTCGCCCAATCTCAGATCGATGACACGGCGATGGTGGCCATCCAGGCTAAGTCCCATGGCCGGTATCCGTGTTTTGATGGCTTGATCACTCCGTCAATCTCGTACACACGCCTTCGAGCTACCAACCCGAGTCCGTTAGAGAGTACAGGGCGTTCGCAGCCTCCCTTAGTACGACAGCGTGCTGTAAGTACTTCACCTTATCTTCTTTGTCTCTATCTTTCTTAGTTTATTTTCAGCCCTGCCCACTTAGAAACAACCTCAATTTTGTAGGCATATCAGGCCTTTCTCGAGCATAGTCATATTGAGGTCAGGGAGTACTTGCAACGATTGAAGGCAAACGATGATTACAGCCGTCAAGTGATGGCGGTTAGTTTTTCCCTCATAAAACCAAGCTCAAATTTGCACTTTCATTCCTTCTGACTTTCTAGTTTGCTTGTTTAACTAACATCCAGGCTATGTTGGCATCTTGGACTAACCGCACGGAGCCACCACAAGTTGGACCCCCACCACCACCTGCGGGAGACGCCCCACACATTCCCACGTTCGAGGAATGGCTGGCACTAGGCGGTGATAGTCCAGTTAGTACATTTTCCTAACTACTGACAAACTAGTTCTCATTCATTCAACACTATCATGTCATATTTACCGTTAGAATCTTCTCTCAAACATGTAGGGGACCGGTGGCTCGACTCCTGCTCCATCAACCCCAGTCACTCCGATCTAGCAGAGTGATGGTGGTCGCGGTGGCGATTTTGGCGGAGGTGGACTTGGCGGTGGCGGTTTTGGCAGAGGTGGACTTGGTGGTGGTGGTTTTGGCGGAGGTGGACTCAGTGGTGGTGGTGGTTTTGGCGGAGGTGGACTTGGTGGAGGTGGACTCGGTGGTGGTGGTAGTTTTGACGGAGGTGGACTCGGTGGTGCTTGATGTCGATGATGATTCCGTGTATGCGGCCGTTGTGCCATGCCTTTCATGTTTCAACTTTTATGATATTTCATGTCTTGCACTACTTTTATGTTCATAAACTTTCGCCGGTGATGATCTTTAGATGATGAACTTGACTATGTTTAAATGATGATGATGAACTGTCATATTTCATATTATTCTGCTTTGAAATGCTGTCAAATGAATTGAAAAAGAGAAACAGGGAAAAAAAGAAAAAAAACTATGCCTACGGCAAAGCCGTCGGCATATATATGCTCACGAGCCATCAGGAGGCGCCACGTGGCAGAGCTATGCCTACGGCAAAGCCGTCGGCATAGATTTACATCTATGCCGACGGCTTTGCCATAGGCATAGCCCTGCCGCCAGGCCAAGTCAGGGGACGACACGTGGCAAAGGTATGCCGACGGCTTGGCCATCGACATAGTTTTAAATCTATGACGACGGCCAAGCCGTCGGCATACCTTTGCCACGTGTCGTCTCCTGAGTCGCCAGCGGTTTTGACGACGCCGTCCGTTGCCGTCAGACGGAAAACAACACCGACGGCTAAACTATGCCGACGGCTGCCCCACGGCCGTCGGCATACGCTCCTATGCCGATGGCTATACTACGCCGATGGTCTGACACAACTACCCTGACATGATCTACACCGACGGGGCTATGCCGACAGCAGCCGTAGGCATAGATCTATGCCGACGGCATATGACCTATGCCGACGGCCCTGGGCCATAGGCATAGCCCGCGAGCCCTGGGCCGTAGGCAAAGCTCTCGGGCCGGATGTTGGAATTAAACACGACTAAACCCCATCGGCCGGTGTGTCCGGTTCATGTACGTGCATGTATCCTAGTAGGACTAGTATTAGCAAACCGAGTAGAATTGCTGGTAGCTAGGTCCGCTATATATATGCGTCTACCCTACTTTTAAACACACCACCGTGAGTTGAGAAGCAATAAAGTATCACCGGGCATGAGACGTGCCCGTGGCTATCAATCCACAGTATTGCATGCGTGCGTGACTAGCTATTATTAGAATCGATCAACTCGATTGGTAGCTAGCTTGGTTAGCTACGTATGTAGGTGTTCCGCGGAATAATCAATCGGGTGTGCTGCTTTTGCCGTGTACGTTCACCGGCCAGTGGCAGGATTGATCGGGACGGTTTAGTGTCCAGTATTGTTCATCATCGTCGTTCGTCGTTGTTCGTATCGCCGTCGCCGGAAGTACTCGGCGTCGGGACTGGACCAATAATTGGTATCAGAGCAAGGTTGATCTCCTAGTAACAGGAAGTCATGTTGGACGACGAGAAGACCAAGCAGCTGGCGGAGTACTCCGGTGTGGCTAAAGTAATTGCTACTCCGGTGAGATCGGAGTATCCACGATTCGACTGTGGGAACTTCGTGGTGTGGGCGACCATGATGGAGTGGGCGCTCGAGGCCAATGAACTCTGAGAAGCCATCGACCCCGGCGGTGATGAGTACCTGAAGGGTGGTGCCTTGTATCGGAAGGATCACCAGGCTATCACGGGCATCTGCTCGGTGATGCCGGCGGACGTGCAGCAGCATCTTATCTCGAAGACATCAGTGAAGGAGGCATGGGACACGCTCATGACGTTGCATCTAGGGCACTCGCGTGTGCGCGAGCCGAACTTGCAAACTTAGCTGAAGAGTTACGAGAATCTGAGGATGGGAGAAGATGAGACGGTGGACGCCTTCGCAGCAAGGGTGGCCTCGATGGTGAACGAGATTCGCAGTCTCGGAGAGAAGTTACAAGACATCTCCGTGGTTCGGTGTTTCCTACGTGCCGCTCCACCACGCTACATGCCGATTGTGTCAGCGATCGAGTAGTGTGTTGATCTTAAGACTCTCACTTTGGATGATCTGGTTGGTCGTTTCAAGGCCCATGACGAGCGGATGAAGCTGAGTTACGGTGATGCAAAACAGGTTGAGTACCTGATGCTAACGCATGCTCAGTGGAAGGCAATGGTTTCTAAAGAGAACAATTTCAACAAGGCGTCCGATAGTGGCGGAAAGTACCGTCCCGCAAAGGACACTGACAAAGAGTCGGAGAAGCCAAGGAAGAAAAAGTTTGAAAAGAGGAAGATCCGCTGCCACAACTGTAATCTGCTCGGACACTTCAAGTCGGAGTGTAAGAATCCCCCGAAGGAGAAGGCGCTCATAGCCCAACAAGGAGATGAAAATGACATGATGTTGATGTGCGAACTCGTGGACAAGGTGGATCCAGTTCTTCAAGCGTCGGCTAAAGAAATTGTCGTGCTCCGTGAAGAAAAAGTTCACTGTCAAGATCATGGTTCGGAAAATCATGTCGACGCTACGGGCATGAGGGGTGATTCCGAAACCTACATCGATGTTCCGGGTATAAGTGCTAATTTCGCTGGAGCGAATGCAGCAATTGCCGCGTGTGCTCGGCCATGAAGGAGTAGTTTTTGTGCGATTCGTCCATTGAAAACAAAGACGTCTCTACGAAGAACAAAAATTGTTGTTGATGTTAGCGCGAAAGTGAAGACGAGTGCAGCGGCTACGGACGAACTGGAAGTCGCTGGCGTATCGAGTGCAAGCGCAGCTAGCTCGACGGTGCAGATACATGGAGTTGGTGGCCACGACGCGGCACTCCAAGTCCCAAAAAACGGACAATCCACAAGGCTAGAAGGTAGCAGCAAGGGACCAAGCGATGGATACGAAGGCTGCTACAGCCCACGTATGGGTAGTATTACGTCCCCAGCAGGAGGGCAAGGAGTAGGACAAGATGGGCTTGTCACATCCCATGGTGAAACTCGACAAGTAGCCCATACGGCTGGAGGGTGCAGCTCAGTATTGCCATCGGGAAGCAGTCCATACACTGTGCCAGGAAAAAGAAGCCTAGCTTTGGGAGCTCACGTTGGAATTTTTGCTTCGCCAAAAGTAAAGTGCGTAGCAGAAAATAGCACGTCGTCTCCGACAGTAATGGACGAAAGGACACAACCACCCACGTCTGTACATCCACAACCCATGTTACAACAATATTCTAAGCAAGCTCTTCGAACGATTGACCCGGCATAGATGAGAAGGAGTGGATGGCGGTGTCTAAGTGCCGAGGAACCGGCAGATTTTAATGACGCAAATACGATGGAGTGTTGGCGTCAGGCTATGGAAGATGAGTTGAGGTCGATCCACGATAACAATGCATGGGAGCTTGTGGATCTTCCCAACAATGAAAAAGTCATGGATCTCAAGTGGGAATATATGATCAAGAAATGTGCGGAAGGGCCCGTGAAGCACAAAGCGAGGCTAGTGGCCAAAGAGTACGTGCAAGAGGAAAGTGTGGACATCGAAGAAGTGTTCGTTCCTGTTGCAAAGATGGAATCGGTGGAATTACTCATCGCTCTGGCGGTTCAGGAATAATGGAAGATACATCACATGGATGTAAAATCCGCGTTTTTGAATGGCGAGTTAGAAGGAGAAGTGTATGTGAATCAGCCACCGAGATTCATCAAAGAGGGAGAGGAACACAAGGTACTGAAGCTACACAAAGTCTTGTATGGGCTACGGCTAGGCTCTTGGGCGTGGAACATCAAACTTGATCATACATTGATTTCTCTTGGATTTGAGAAAGCCCCACTGGAGCATGCGATGTACAAGAGAGGTGAAGGAAGGGATCGTCTACTAGTTGGCATCTACGTCGACGACCTATTGATTACTGGAGCAGATGACGAGGTGATTGCAAAGTTCAAACTACAGATGAAGGAGCTTTTCAAGATGGATGATCTAGGCCTTTTGAGTTGCAACCTCGGGACAGAGGTATATCAAAAGCTGGAGGGGATCACACTATGCCAGGAGGCATACGCAAGGAAAATACTTGAAAACCGTGGCATGAAAGATCATAATCCCGGAAAAACGTCTGAAGCAAGATAACCTCCGCAGAAAGCTTCTGGCCACGGCAAGGAGCCTAAAGAAGTAGAAGCAAAGGCTTAAAGGTGCGCAGGATACGCTCAACCGAAGATGGAACACGGTGCTAGACACCGAAGGAAAATATGGCGACGATCGCCACACAAAGAGCTACCCAAAGCGCAAGCTGCTGCCCGAATTTGATGATGAAGCCACAGCGCCCATTCCGCCAAAGAACAATACGGCCACTCGACCGGCTCATGGCCGTGATAGAGCAGCCACTGATACCGCACACGATTTATGTAAGCTCCTGGACAAAAAGGCCGGTGTGGCCAGGTCCATCTACGAGTCCAGAGGACATGCTCCGACGCGGGATTATGGTCACCACAACGATCACATTGATCGAACACTACTAGAGAAAAGCTTAGTAGTGGCGCTGGTTTTTTACCTACCAGTAGCGTGGGCACCCGCGCTACTGCTAGGGCGCTACAGCTATTATTTACTAGTAGCACGTTTCTGAACAAGCGCTGCAGCTAAAATACTTATTAGTAGCGCTGCTTCCTCCACCAGCGCTACTACTATCATCACGTAGTAGTAGCGCCTATTTTCTCCCCACGCTACAACTAGGCAAATAGAAATAAAAAATAAAAAAAGCAGTCAGGTGCAATATTCATGGAAATCAAGACAAGTCCAGTGCAAATAAACTAAGTTCACAGAACCATCTCACAAACATTAACGACAGTACCTCATTTAATATAACCACACAATCTCACAAACTCATATAGTAGTCAACAATGCATGGATAGATCATAGTTGATAAGTCTACTAGGTAGTCATACTAGCATATATATGGTTCAACAGCCACACACATGCATATGAAGTTCTAGATGATGTTGATGACGACCATCATCCTCAAGCCTGGGCGGTGGGTGTTCCTGATAGTAACTAAGATTGCCTGTCCAACATGAAGATTCTTGCCGACAAGGAATCTCTTCCACCCAACCGAGTTGAAGTGTGTGCGACCGTCCATGTCCATGCCGTACTCACAAGTGGTGACGGAGCCCCTTGCGATAAGGCGTATTCCAGCAGAGCCTTCTTCATCAGGCTTGATACCACAACTCTCAGATAGGCTCTTTGGCAATTTCTAAATAAGAAAAACATATCAATTAATAAGTAGCCTCACACATTCTACATGAAGCATATATATCATCGGACTCTACACTAAGCATATATATCATCGGACTCTACACTAAGTATATATATCATCGGACTCTACACTAAGTATAACAATAAAGCATATAAGATTCACTAAGCATATATATCATCGGACTCTACACTAAGTATAACAATAAAGCATATAAGATTCACTAAGCATAGATTCACTAAGCATATAAGATTTAGTAAGCATATAAGATTCAGTAAGCATATTTATCATCAGACTCTACACTAAGTATAACAATAATGCATATCATCAAATTACTCTAAAAACTACAGTAAATGCAACATACCATCATATGCCGATCAGCCATGGTAATTGTCAGGCGGGTCACGAATGGCACCCCGACGAAGTCAGCATGTGGCGGAATGATGTCCCATAGGTTGCACACCTCCTCCTCGCTCAACTTCATTCTTTGAGCTACGATGGCATCACCGAGTGGGTCATCATCATCCTCATCATCCTCATCATCCTCATAATCTTCTGCTTTGTTGATATAAATCACGGCCAGCTTGGGTCTTTCAGCTCTGAAGGAGAAGCTGATCAACTCACCACCGGTGATACGCATGTTGTCGATGAAACAGACCCATCCATCTCCTCCCACCCGCGTCATCTTTCATCCTTTCTCGATCTCCATAGTGTAGGGGCCCCCAGGAGCCTCAAATGTCATAGAGTCTCTAGTCAGATTGTTCAATTCTGACCTCACATTGCATGGGACGATCTGTGTACAAAAAGGAAAATGATATATACATGATGCATTAATGCCAATAACTCGAAGTAGATGCCAAACAGCGTGCCAGTTGCAAGGCTGCTGGCGCACCTTGACTTGCACCGTCGACATGGTGGTGGTGGTGGTGGCTCCATTTACCTAAAGCAATATGATTAAAGGATTAACGATCCAAAAAGTAAACATAAAGTTTTCATAGCTAGAGTTCACATGGCAAGCAAAATAACAACTAAAAAGTAAACATAAAGTTCAGTCCAACAATCACAAATTGCAAAAGTAGAGTGATTGTATGATAAAACACAAGAAAGCTAGCAATCTAGTAAACTAATGTCCCCAACTCTTCAGATGAAGCGTCGCTATCAGCATGAAATTTGCACTAAACACAAGGTTAAACAATACTAGTAGCTCAATAATCTAGAGATGTAACAAACAAATATATGGCAAAACATAACAATACTTTGATCTCATCTCATCTTCGTTAATCACAACAAAGCACACTAAATAAACTACCCCCTTCTCATATCAGTAATCCTAAATCTTGATGATTTCTCACAACAAGGCACACTAAATAAACATGAGCTTGTAGCTTTGTCTCTCACATGAACAACACCTATACAACATCCTATAGAAGGGCACTTGATACAACCCAAACCGAGCACTTACACTCCTATAGAAGCAATATCCATAACATCACATCAAAAAAGTCGAAACCGCCCAACCACAAAGCAAAAAAAATCAAACATGAGCCAGCCCAATCCAATGCCAAATCATGTCAGCAAGAACCAACCCAAATCCTCTACTCTCTCCCCTATGTGATACTAATTAACAGTAGGATCTAGAGATGCATATGTGATACTAATTAACAGTAGGATCGATTGGAGCCATGCATCGAAGCGCGGAGCCACCGTGCAATCCCTAAATCCCAAAACATGGCGAGCCGCCGCGGCAAATCGATTGGAGCCCCTACGGTGAACCCTAACCGAGAGATCGAGAGGAGCTACTGTGGCGCGCGCAGGGAGGAGGAGAACGAGAGGGGGACTTACGGGGCTGGAGCGTCGGAGGAGGCGAGAGGCGACCGCGCGTGGTGGCGGCGCACGACACCGTCGACGGGGGTGAGGCGGCCGGGGATGAACCCTAACCGCGGCGGCGTTGTCGTCGGGCGG
>NC_041385.1:785233222-785256720 GCF_002162155.2 Triticum dicoccoides | reverse complement strand
GGGGCGCTCGCGGGCTGGTTTTCTTTAGCTATAGTAGTAGCGTTGGTTGCAGCACCACGCTACTGCTAAGTCCACCAGCTGTAGCGCCTTTTCAGAACAAACGCTACAACTAAGTGGGCTATAGGTGCTGCCCCGCGACCCATGTAATAGTAGCGCGGCCCAAACAAACAAACGCTGCTGCTATATGTTAGTAGTAGCATGCTTTCTACACAGCGCTACTGGTAATTACTAGTAGTGTGGGTTCACAAAAACTCGCTACTGGTAAACTTCTATCTATAAGCATTTTCCTAGTAGTGGAATACCAATCCGGAATCAACACCGGGCGCAACAACAGTCGACAGCATGCCGCGACACGGCCAGATACAGAGGGACTGTGCACCCTATGTGCTTCACCGATGAGGTGCTGGATCATGAATTTCCACAAGGATTCAAACCCGTGAATATAGAGGCATACGACGGAACGATAGAACCTGGCGTCTGGATTGAAGATTTTATCCTTCACATACATATGGCTCGCGGGGTTAACCTCCATGCCATCAAATACCTTCCCCTCAAGTTGAAAGGACCAGCTCGGCAGGCTGAAGAGCCTCCCCAAAAACTCAATTGGAAGTTGGGAGGAACTTGAGGATGCTTTCAGGGCCAACTTTCAAGGGACCTATGTCCGACCTCCGGATGCAGACGATTTAAGTCACATAATACAGCAGCCCGGAGAGTCAGCCTGTAAGCTTTGGAACAGATTCCTCACTAAGAAGAATCAAATTGTAGATTGTCCGGATGCCGAAGCTTAGCGGCCTTCAAACATAGTATCCGAGACGAGTGACTCGCCAGACACCTCGGCCAAGAAAGCCAAGGACAATGGCAGCCTTAACAAGCCTTATGACCCGCTTTTGTGTGAGCGAAGACAGCTGGTTGGACCGTAGAGGCACCAGTGACCCAGGTACATCCGAAATTCGAGATGGCAACGGGAAGCCATGGCGCACTAGGCACAAGTGTCGGAATGACGATAGTCCGGACAACACGGCAGTCAACGCCGGATTCAGGAGCCCTCGACCCAGTCAAGGAAAGAAGCCATTTAAGGGCAGTAAAGATGGACCGTCCGGCCTGAATAAAGTCCTGGACAGATTGTGCCAAATCCATGGCACTTCGGAAAAACCTGCAAATCATACCCACATAGAATGTTGGGTATTCAAGCAGGCTGGCAAATTAAACGCCGAACACAAGGGAAGGGACACACCAAGCGAAGACGAGGATGAGCCTCGCCAGCCGAACACGGGGGGCCAGGAAAAATTCCCACCAGAAGTCAAAACGATAAACATGGTACACGCAACTCACGAAGAGTTCGTCGCCCCCAAATTTAACCCCTGGGCGGTCTGCCCGATCACTTTTGATCACAGGGACCAGCCGGCCAGTATCTGGCACTGAGGATCGGCTGCCTTGGTGCTCGACCCAATAATTGATGGATACCATCTCACTCGAGTCCTAATGGACAGCGGCAGTAGTCTTAATCTGATATATCAAGACACCATCCGCAAGATGGGGATAGACCCATCCAGAATAAGCCAAAATAGCGCCACCTTCAATGGAGTGATACCAGATGTCGGTGTCAAAACCGGCGGATCTCGGGCAGGGGGTCCCGAACTGTGCGTCTAGGCGGATGGTAACAGGAGACAAGGGACACGATGTTTTACCCAGGTTCGGGCCCTCTTGATGGAGGTAAAACCCTACGTCCTGCTTGATTGATATTGATATTGTGGATGTTTACAAGAGTGGATCTACCGCGAGATCAAGGAGGCTAAACCCTAGAAGCTAGCCTATGGTATGATTGTCATGGTTATTGTTGTGGTTGTACGGACTAGAGCCATCCGGTTTATATAGACACCGGAGAGGGCTAGGGTTACATAGAGTCGGTTACAAGGGTAGGAGATCTACATATACGTATCGCCAAGCTTGCCTTCCACGCCAAGGAAAGTCCCTTCCGGACACGGGACGATGTCTTCAATCTTGTATCTTCATAGTCTTGGAGTCCGGTCGATGATGATATTCCGGCCGATGATAGTTCGGCCGATGACGGTAGTCCGGCTATCCGGACACCCCCTAATCCGGGACTCCCTCAGTATCCCCCGAACCAGGCTTCAATGACGATAAGTCCAGCATGCGTGTAGTCTTCGGCGTTGCAAGGCGGGTTCTCCTTCAAGTTCTACGTACCTGCCGAACAGTGTCCGGCTTCCTCATCAATGTTGCGCGTCTTGGCTTCCACGCCCAATAACGGCCTTCTTCCACGCGTTGCGCAAATGTGAAAAGCCAGGGTGTCTTTTATGTTTTACCCCCTAGTTGTGCGAATAATCTGCCTACAAGGGAGGCAAGAATCCAGATCCAAATCACCATCTTCCTCCCGCAAATACTCATCAGAGCGCTTTCGACCAAGAATCCATTCCATCATGGACCGTCAACGCGGCTCCTCTTCTCGCGCTCCCAGCCCTTTGCCAGGAGATTGGAGTAGATGCTCTGTTCCGCACACCGAGCTGGTGAAGCTCCAAGCGGGGGGATATCTCCCTCCGGCCATCATGGTTCCGGTTCGAGCCGGGCTGGCCACCTACAAAGGTGGGAAGCAAGCGGAGGTTACCCCAAATCCCAACAAAGGGGAGCGTGTATGCTTCGTCCCCTATCTAATAAGGGGGCTCGGATTTCCTGTACATTCATTCCTCCGCGGGCTCCTGGAGTTCTACGGACGCCAGCTTCATCACCTCACGCGCGCCTCAATCCTGCATATTGCGGGTTACGTAGCTCTTTGCGAGCTATTCCTGGGCGTCGAGCCCCACTTCGCGTTGTGGAAGAGGTTGTTCTGCCTTATACCCCGCTCTCACGAGGGGTACATATATCAAGTGGGCGGCGCCGAAATATGGCGCATTGCCGGGACCGGATATCCATCCGGAACCCCTAAGAAGGCGTCTGAAGACTGGCCTTCGAAATGGTTTTATATAGAAGACGCTCCGCTGCCGGACCCTGTTCGGATCGGCCTCCCGGAGTTCAGCAATGCTCCTCTGAAGAAACGCCTCAGTTGGCGTCCGCGGAGCCCCCAACTGGAGGAAGACAAGAGCGTCCATTATTTGATGGGCCGAATAAGGTTACTGGCCCATGCCGGGTTGACCATGATTGGAGTCATGGCAACATGCATTATGCGGGGGGTGCAGCCACTACAATACAGGGGCCACCCGATGTGGGATTTCAACGGGGAGGACGATGCCACCCGTCATGTCCACAAAGGGCCGGATTCGGTCAAAGATCTGGTGACGATCCTGTTCGGCCTGTATAAGGGGGAGAAGGAGGATTTCCTTCGGACGAACCCGTTAAATGGGTTCTCCATGAATAATCCCCGGCCTTGGGTAAGCGAACACTCTGCGTGCCCGACCCATGCTTTTTGAAACTTAAGTTTCTTATATTGTGTTCTTCTTTCGACGCAGGAGCTGCGCCGGATCGTGGAGGACATGCTAAGTCCAGCTCCGCAACCCGAGGATCCAGAGAGATCCCGGGATCCGGCCTCCGAAGAGGATCCGGACATAATGGTGGAGCTAATCGACGGGGTGTTCCACCAGCTCAGCATGGACAATGCTTTAGTCGCCATCACGGCCGACTATCCCGGACTATATCCGGCTTCCCAGGTGATTGCGACCGAAGTCCTGACACCGTCATTCCTTCCTTGCTTATTTCTGACCACCGTATATGATGGCGCTGTGCAGGAGGCGCCCCTAGGGCAAGAAGCCGAGCCCGCGGTGGCTGGCCAACAAAGGCCAGTCCAGACCAGTAGGCGGAAGAGGAGTGCGGCGTGGACTGAAACGTCGCCGCAAAGGTGTAGCTCACAATTCACTATTTAGAGCAACGTTCCTAGGAAGCATTTGAGTGCTCATGACTTTTGTAGGGAAAAAAGCGTCCGCCAGACTGCGGGCGTGGAGGTTGCCAATCCAACCTCTACCAGCCAGGCTCCAGCACCTGGTCTGGAGGGAGAGGCGAGCACAAGGCGCGAGCCGGACGTTCCTCCGACGGAGGATGCCGACAGACTGTCCGCCACCAAGTCTGAGGTGGAGAGTGCCCTGAATCACAGGCGCCGCCGGACAGTATTTTGTGACGCGTGCTTCTCTCCCGAGGCGTTGAATGCCTTTAACACAGGGGACGCGCACCTTCGTGCTGCTCAAGATGGTTTTACCAGAGCCACGGAGCAGTATGTAAAAGACATACGGGTAAGAGAATTTAATAGTTGTATATGCCAGTAGCCCCCGAGACTTAAAGTAGTTATATTAACTGATTTAAGGGTCATATGAAACGTAGGATCTTACCGAGAAGAATACCCAACTGTCTCAGGAGCTGCAAGAGTGCAAGGCCCAACTTGAGGCCGCACTCTCTGGCGCAGGAGGAAACACAGGGACCTCTCCTGGTAACGCATTATTTTAGAAAGATAAGTAGCGTTTGGCCTTTGCGCAAGTCTAAAAAATGACGTTGCAGGTGCTGCCGGACAAGATCCGGACAGGCAAGAACTTCTGCGCCAACTAAAGGCCGGCGAGAGGGTGCTGCATAAGGTGCAGCATGAAAGGAACAAGCTCCAGGATGCCCATGCCCAGCTTGGAGAAGAGCTGAAAGGTGTTCGGGCCGAGATGTCGGGCTCCGTTAAGGAGAATCAGCGGCTTTGTCGCGGCATCTATAGTAAGTGCTTGAGCGAACTCCTTTGAAAAGAAGAGTTCGGCGAGGAAGGCAATTTGACAGAATATGTCTGCAGGTATGCTCATAGGTCGCCCTGCGGAGGAGATTCCCGTATCAACGGGTGATCAACTTCCCGAATTGTTGCAACTGATCAAACGAGTTCGGCAGGCAATGGGCGGCGTCATCCAGGCTTTATGGCCAGCCTTCTCCTTACCCGAGGGTCTTGGGGAGCTTGCGGAGAAGCTTCAGGGAGTGCGGCAGTGCTTCCATTTATGGAAGATTTCGGCCTGCCGCCAAGGTGCCAGGGAGGCCTGGGCCATGGTAAAGACGCGGTACAAGAAGGCATATCCCAACCACATGGCCGAAGTCGGACCTGTGGGGCCCGATGGGAAGGAGATCCCTGTGAGTTTAGTATACGACCAAGTAGAGCTGGCCGCTAAATTTTCCCAACAGGACTGTAAATTAGACAACCTGTTAGATGGGACTAAGGAAGAATACAATCATTCGATTTGACAATGTATTATAAAATGACATATAAAATGCCTTCTAGCCGGATTGTAGATCGTTTGTCTTTGCCGACCTTTTCGCTTCGACCTCGGGACCCTAGAGTCCGGAGTGTGTCCGAATACCTTCTCGGTTATGAAACAACCGGGGTATGCATGGAGACCAGGCGTAGGGGTCATTAGTGCTTTATCAGACAAGTGCCCAACTAGTTATGTTATATTACATGGGTAGTAAGAAACATCTTCCAGGGAGAATAGTTCCGTTAAGGGTTCCTTTCCTCTGGGGTTGGCATGCCCTAAAGTGCATGTCCGGACTGCGAAAAAGCAGAAAAACATCTGGGGGCAGATAAATAAGTGGATAAAAAATCATCTTTTAAGACACCGACCGAATATTCCCTTAAGAACGCTAGCTTTCGGCTTCACCCAGTCTGAGGTACACATCCGGCTGACCTGGCAGTAACAATCGTAGAGGTGCTCCCTTTACCTCCTAGCTGAACAATCGGGAACGTAGGGGTAAGCACAGGAGCCAGGCAACCCAGCTTGGCCAAAACTTAAGTCATATCGATGCATATAATGGTGAATAAAAGGTACATGTGGAGGCTTGACACATGTGCTGGGCATGAAGCCCTTATAATTAAGCTTCTGGTAAAGAAGCCCCCAGGTATAATGAGTGCGGATAGCACATCAATTGCGTGTGAACGTTGCGCAAGTAGGCCCTTTAAGGCTTGGATGAATAGGGTTGAGAAGAAAAAGATAAACAAAAGGCAACTGAAGTAAAAAAAATTTGGACGGGGGGAAAGGGACGAACTCTTAGTCCGGCGCTAGGCATAGATTCTTTGGAGGCGGGCTGCGTTCCATGGGTTCGGCTCGAGTCGGTTATCCGATGCATTTCGTAGACGGTACGCTCCGCCGGTCAGGACTTGATCGATGATGAAGGGGCCTACCCATTTGGGCTTGAGCTTGTCCTTTTTCTTGTCCGACAGGCGTAGAACCAGTTCGCCAACGTTGTAAGTCTTGGCCCGTACTTCCCTGCTTTGGTATCTTCGAGCCTGCTGCTGATAGAATGCGGAACGAGCCTTGGCGACGTCGCGTTCTTCCTCCAATGCGTCCAAGCTGTCCTGCCGATCCAACTCGGCTTCTCTTTCTTCGTACATGCGCACTCGAGGTGAGTCATGAATTATGTCGCAGGGCAAAACTGCTTCTGTGTCGTATACCATAAAAAATGGTGTGAATCCGGTAGTACGGTAAGGCGTTGTCCGCAGCCCCCAGAGTACGGAGTCGAGCTCCTCTACCCAGTGCGTGTCAGATTTCGTAAGGGACCGCACTAGTCTGGGTTTGATGCCGCTCATTATTAGACCATTTGCTCGTTCCACTTGACCGTTGGTTTGAGGATGATAGACTGAAGCGTAATCGAGCTTGATGCCCATATTTTTGGACCATGATTTAACCTCATCGGACGTGAAGTTTGTGCCGTTATCGGTAATGATGCTATGGGGGACACCATAACGGTGTACTACCCCGGATATAAAGTCTATCACTGGTCCGGACTCTGCCGTTTTAACTGGCTTGGCCTCTATCCATTTGGTGAATTTATCCACCATGACCAATAGGTACCTTTGCTTGTGGGTTCCCCCTTTAAGTGGTCCAACCATGTCAAGCCCCCAGACCGTGAATGGCCAGGTAATGGGTATAGTTTTGAGGGCGGTGGGTGGCATATGGCTCTATTTGGCAAAGAGCTGACAACCGACGCATCTTTGGACTAAGTCCTGAGCATCTGCTCGGGCCGTCGGCCAATAAAATCCTGTACGGAATGCCTTTCCTACAAGGGCCCGAGCTGCAACGTGGTGTCCGCCTAGTCCGGCATGAATTTCAGCCAGGAGGTTTCGCCCTTCCTCTTCGGAGATACACCTTTGAAGGACTCCGGTTGTGCTTTTCTTATAAAGTTCTCCCTCATAGACCTTGTAGGCTTTAGATCGCTGGGCAATGCAGCGGGCCTCATTTTGGTCTTCGGGAAGCTCCTGCCTAAGCAAGTAGGCGAGGAATGGTTCTGTCCATGGGGCAATTACTGCCATTATGTCGTGGGCTGAAGGTGTTATGTCATCGGCTGGATCGCCGGTTGGTGCGGCTTGTTCCGGTTTGTTATTTCCGGACTCCTCTTCCCATAGTACGGATGGCTTGAAGAGCCGTTCCAGGAAGATGTTAGGAGGGACAGCGTCGCGTCTTGCGCCGATGCGTGCCAGCACGTCGGCTGCTTGGTTATTATCCCGGGCTACGTGATGAAATTCAAGTCCTTCAAACCGGGCTGACATTTTTAGGACAGCGTTGCGATATGCTGCCATTTTCGGATCTTTGGCGTCGAAGTATCCATTTATTTGGGATATTGCGAGGTTTGAATCCCCGCGCACCTCTAGGCGTTGAATGCCCATGGAGATTGCCATCCGGAGACCATGTAAAAGGGCCTCGTATTCGGCTGCATTATTGGAGTCCGTGTACATTATCTAAAGTACGTATTGGACTGTGTCCCCGGTCGGGGACGTCAATACGACGCCAGCCCCCAATCCGGCTAACATTTTAGAGCCGTCGAAGTGCATAATCCAATTGGACTATGCGCCGTACTCTTTAGGGAGTTCAGCTTCGGTCTATTCAGCGACAAAGTCAGCCAAAACTTGTGACTTCATAGCTCGTCGAGGTTTGTAAGTTATATCAAATGGTAAGAGCTCAATGGCCCATTTTGCAATCCTTCCCGTCGCGTCGCGGTTGTTTATAATGTCGTTAAGTGGTACTTCAGAGGCCACTGTTATCGAGCACTCTTGAAAGTAGTGTCGGAGCTTCCGGGATGCCATGAACACCGCGTATGCTATCTTCTGATAGTGCGGGTAACGGGACTTGCAGGGGGTTAACACAGTGGATACGTAGTATACTGGTTTTTGAAGAGGGAATTTATGCCCTTCTGTCTCTCGTTCGACGACGAGTACCGCGCTTACAACTTGATGTGTTGCTGTGATGTATAACAACATTGGTTCGCCCAGGTTGGGCGCAGCCAGTACCGGATTTGTTGCCAATATGGCCTTTATTTCTTCGAGTCCGGCGGTGGCAGCATCCGTCCACTCAAAGTGTTCGGTGCGCCGAAGGAGGCGATAGAGGGGCAATGCCTTGTCTCCTAAACGGGAGATAAAGCGGCTTAGAGCCGCCACGCATCCAGTCAATTTTTGTATTTGCTTGAGGTCTTTTGGGATATCTAGCTGTGACAGAGCTCGGATCTTGGCTGGGTTTGCTTCAATTCCTCTACCGGATACGATGAAGCCCAGCAGCTTTCCAGCTGGTACACCGAAAACGCATTTTTCCGGATTTAGCTTGATGTCATATGCTCTGAGGTTGTCGAATGTGAGCCTCAAGTCGTCTACTAGAGTTTTGACGACTAGGTCGTCTACGTATGCCTCTACTGTTTTGCCGATCTGGGTAGCCAGACATGTCTGAATCATGCGCTGATATGTTGCGCTGGCGTTTTTAAGTCCGAAGGGCATCGTGTCGAAGCAGAATGGTCCATATGGAGTAATGAATGCCGTTGCGGCTTGATCCGCTTCTGCCATCTTGATTTGATGATAGCCGGAGTATGCGTCCAGGAAGCACAATGAGTCGTGCCCTGCAGTGGCATCGATGATTTGGTCGATGCGGGGGAGGGAGAAGGGATCCTTTGGGCAGGCTTTATTTAGGTCTTTGAAATCGACACATAGGCGCCAGGATTTGTCCTTCTTTGGTACCATTACCAGGTTTGCTAGCCAATCCGGATGTTTGATGTCTCTGATGAATCCGGCTTCCAATAGTTTGGCTAGCTCTTCTCCCATTGCCTGTCTTTTGGGTTCGGAAAATCGTCGAAGAGCCTGTTTGACTGGCTTGAATCCTTTTAGGATGTTTAGGCTGTGTTCTGCCAATCTGCGTGGGATTCCGGGCATATCCGAGGGGTGCCAGGCAAAAATGTCCCAATTTTCCCGAAGGAATTCTCGCAGTGCGGCGTCTACATCAGGGTTCAATTGTGCCCCGATGGAGGCCGTCTTTGTCGGGTCCGTTGGGTGGACCTAGAATTTTACTATTTCATCTGCTGGTTTAAAGGAGGTGGACTTGGATCTCTTATTGAGTATCACATCGTCCCTGTTCACCATAGAGCGCAGCGCGGTGAGTTCCTCTTCCGCTAGGGCTTCGGATAGTGCCTCTAAGGCTAATGCGGCTGTCTTGTTTTCGGTGCGGAGTGCTATGTACGGATCACTAACGAGAGTGATTATTCCGCCGGGCCCAGGTATTTTGAGCTTCATGTACCCGTAATGGGGTACGGCTTGAAAAATTGTGAATGCCTCTCGTCCTAATATAGCGTGATATCCGCTGTTGAACGAGGCCACTTGGAACGTGACTTCTTCGGATCTGTAATTGTTCGGCGAGCCGAATACCACATCGAGTGTGATTTTTCCTGTGCAGCGCGCCTCCCGGCTAGGGATTATTCCTCTAAAGATTGTGCTGCTTCGGTCAATGCGGCTCCAGTCTATTTCCATTTTGTGAAGGGTTTCCTCGCAGATGAGGTTTAATCCGCTGCCGCCATCCATGAGGACTTTTGTAAGTCGAAAGCCGTCCACTGTTGGACTAAGTACCAGTGCGGCTGGAGCTCGGGCTGTTCGGAATTTAGGTTCGTCGCTGGCGTTGAAGGTGATGGCTGTGTTGCTCATGGATTGGTTGTTGGTACTTGGTAGACTTCGGCGAGGCTGCGGATTGTTCGTTTCCGCATATTATTTGATGCGAAAGTCTCGAAGACTGTTGATACCGTACCGATGTTGTTGTAGTGGTTTTCCGGGGCTAGAAGCTCCTGTCCACTTTTGGCCACTTGCCGTAATATCCAACATGCTCGAAGGCTATGTGTCGGGACGGCGCCTTCTGTACTGTGAATTTTACAGGGTCCGCTAAGCCATCCCTCCAGTACGGTTCCGTGCCCTTTATGGGGTTTTTGCTTTTTGGTTTTTGTATCTGGTGCCTGAGTGTAATGCACCCTTTTGTTGCGGACTAGGGTTGTATTCGGGGCCGGATTGTCCCAAAACTTATTTTCGGTTGTCCGGAAACTTTCCATCGCACAGTACTTTCGTACTATGGACGCCAGGTCGGCGAAGCGTGTAATTTCACGACGGCTGACAGCGTTCCAGATTCCCTCATCCGTGCAATTATTGCAAAAAATTGAGATTGCGTTTTCCTCTCGGCAGTCCTTTATCCGGTCCATAACCAGGAGGAATCTGGCCTAGTAGTGATGTACTGTTTCAGCGGGCTCTTGCCGGATTAGAGATAGATCGCATATGTCTGGGCGGGTGGGTGGAATTAAGTCCGGAACCCTACCCATCTCAAGGCTCGAAGGCCGAGAAGTTTCCAAATTTGGAAGCTTGGATTGCTGGACGTTGTCCAACGAGTCTGGTCCGATGCCTGACTTTAAGTTCAGTGCTTGATCGAAGTCCGTCCCTCCGCGGGAATCCGGCATGGGGGGTTCGGGAGCCCGGACATGACTAGTTTTCAATACAGGAGAAGAGTCGCCGCATTGTTCCTCTACTACTGCGACGTGGTGGGTGACCTGGGGAGAGTTAATCTCTCTCAGATCGGTTTTAAGCCCAATCTGATAGTATTCTGTAGCGACTCCCAGGGCGGCGATGCGATCCAAGAGCTCGTTTACGGACGAGAGCTCTATTGGATCCAGCCACTCGGCGAATTCCGACCTGACGTGAAGATTGCTTTTGACGACTTGAGAGGTCGTTGTCGAAGCGGTGGCCGGACAGGCGGTCATAAGAAAACCACCTAGCCGGATAGTTTGGCCGGCGGCCAAGGCTCCTTTGGTGAAAATACCGTCCTTGAAGACGGGAGGAGGCATCCTTCCTATCGGTGACGGCACAAAGGAACTCTCAATGAAAGCACCAATGTCGGTGTCAAAACCGGCGGATCTCGGGTAGGGGGTCCCGAACTGTGCGTCTAGGCGGATGGTAATAGGAGATAGGGGACACGATGTTTTACCCAGGTTCGGGCCCTCTTGATGGAGGTAAAACCCTACGTCCTGCATGATTGATATTGATATTGTGGATGTTTACAAGAGTGGATCTACCGCGAGATCAAGGAGGCTAAACCCTAGAAGCTAGCCTATGGTATGATTGTCATGGTTGTTGTTGTGGTTGTACGGACTAGAGCCATCCGGTTTATATAGACACCGGAGAGGGCTAGGGTTACATAGAGTCGGTTACAAGGGTAGGAGATCTACATATCCGTATCGCCAAGCTTGCCTTCCACGCCAAAGAAAGTCCCATCCGGACACGGGACGAAGTCTTCAATCTTGTATCTTCATAGTCTTGGATTCCGGTCGATGATAGTTCGGCCGATGACGGTAGTTCGGCTATCCGGACACCCCCTAATCCGGGACCCCCTCACTAGGGGTTGAGGCCCACTGCTGGGGCTCCCTCGTATTAGAAGTGACATTCAGTTCTCCCGACAACTTCAGAAGCGAGGAACTACTCTTCAACATCGCTCCCTTCAGCAGCGGTTATCATGCATTACTCGGAAGAATGGCCTTCGCTTGCTTTAACGCAATACCGAACTACGCCTGCCTTAAACTTAAGATGCTCGGTCCACGTGGCATCATAACCATTGGCGGAAATACGGAATAGTATGCGGCGGCTCTGATAGCCGGACATTAAGCGGCCTCTCCTATCAGATGTATGATCGGTCGTCAAGACCACAGACACGGTTAGACGAGTCCAGTCCACCATTTTTCACAATAGCCCGGATAAACCTGAGCTAGGTGCTGTACATGTATCCCCATAAATGATACCAGGGGCTGCAAACATGTAATAAAGCCCACAATTTGGCTTGCCTCATTAATAGGCAAATATCTCGTATCTCTAACATCCATCGAGAATAATTAATTTTTCGCACGCTTACTCTTTTACATGAGTTTTTGTTTTTACAGACATTACTCGTGCGACACCCTTCCAGGATACGACACAATGGATACAAAGGTGCAGACGTGCAGTAGGGCCCCGCTCAAAGGCTTCTCTTTAGATTAAGCCCCTGTGTAAACCTTCTTTCCTGTCTTTTGTTGCATGACATCCCGTGGGTATTCAATACACCCACAGTGGATACTGGCGCCATAGGCATTTCGCCACGATAGATCAATGCACATACTTGGAAATATAGGGCTCATAATCAAGGGCGTTGCTCAGCCCAGTATATGTTATAAAGTCCGAATACCTTAGGGAGTGTTCGGCATCGCGAGTTAGGCCTTATATGCATCAGCTCCGAATCATGTCTTTGGTCAAATGTTGGGTTTGCCCGGCTCCTGGGTTTGTTGCCTTACGTCCCGTTCTATCGGCTAAGGCGGCTGAAGGAGAACTACTATGATTGTGCCCTGGTTATTCCGGATGAGCACTGTCGGTGTCAAAACCGGCAGATCTCGGGTAGGGGGTCCCGAATAGTGCGTCTAGGCGGATGGTAATAGGAGACAAGGGACATGGTGTTTTTACCCAGGTTCGGGCCATCTCGATGGAGGTAAAACCCTACTCCTGCTTGATTAATATTGATGATATGGGTACTACAAGAGTTGATCTACCATGAGATCAGAGAGGCTAAACCCTAGAAGCTAGCCTATGGTCTCATTGTTGTTCGTCCTACGGACTCAAACTCTCCGGTTTATATAGACACCGGAGAGGGCTAGGGTTACGCAGAGTCAGTTACAAGGGGAGGAGATCTACATATCGTATGGCCAAGCTTGCCTTCCACGCCAAGGAAAGTCCTATCCGGACACGGGACGAAGTCTTCAATCTTGTATCTTCATAGAACGGGAGTACATCCAAAGGTCACAGTCCGGCCATCCGAATACCCCCTAATCGAGGACTCCCTTGGTAGCCCCTGAACCAGGCTTCAATGACGACGAGTCCGGCATGCAAATTGTCTTCGGCATTGCAAGGCGGGTTCCTCCTCCGAATACTTCATAGAAGATGTTGAACACAAGGATAGTGTCCGGCTCTGCAAAATAATTTCCACATACCACCATAGAGAGAATAATATTTACACAAATCTAATCTGCTGACGTATTCCGTAGTGTGACATCACGCCACGGCAAAGCCTTTATTCATTTTACTGTCCCACCTCAGCGCATTTAGCGAGGCAGTTTCCTTGGCATGTCTTGTCAAAGCAGAGATCGTGTCCCCTTATTCCGGGATCCTCATCAATACAGGCGTGGGTAACCCAACAGTGCCATTGGTATGACTTCTTAATTGAAAGTGAGTCCCAAACCGTCATGGGGAGGGCTCTTGGTATTCAACCTCTTTATAAAGAGACCAAGGCTCGACTCCTTTCTTTTAATCCAATGAAATCCGCCTCTCGCCTCGAGTTCCAACACCCAAAGCTCCAGATTCAGGCGCTTCGGACCTTCGATGATGTCCGGCTCCGACCTCCAAGGCCGGTGGATGCCTTCCTCCGTTACGGAAGAAGACGTGCGAAAGCTGAGAGATGCCAGGTATCTGACCGGCGAAATCTCGCATAGGCTGCCTGCTCAAGGGCAGGATATTCCCACTCCCCAGCCCGGTGAGAGTGTGGTGTTCATATCTCACTTCCTTTGGGGGCTAGGCTTCCTGATTGATCCCTTTGTGAGGGAGCTCATGTTTTATTACGGGCTGGAATTTCACGACTTAGCTCCGGAGTCCATCCTCCAAATCTCATCGTTCATTGTCGTGTGCGAGGCCTTCCTCCATATTACTCCTCACTTCGGGTTGTGGCTTAAAAGCTTCAAGGTAGAACCGAAGATGATCGAGGGGCAACACGCTGAGTGCAGAGGTGCTATTATAAGCAAGATTGCCGACGCTCCATGGCCCGAGGTCTCTTTTCAAGAAGGGCTCGGCTTATGGCAATGAGAGTGGTTTTACATCACAGCTCCCAGGGGCACCACGTGGGTGGTGCCACCTGCTTTTTGCTCGGGTCCCCCATCATGGCTAGCGTCATGGGTCAATAGAGGGCTTAACTAGAGGCCGTCCAAGGATGTGCCCTTGCTGCAGGGCCGTGTTCGAGATCTCCTAGAGAGAGATATCAATTTGGCCGTAGTGGCAAGGGTTATGCTGATTCGCCGCATACTTCCCTACAAACATCGCCCCCTCCTCCTGTGGGAATTTAATCCGGAGGGGCCACGAGCTCTCCAACACTTTATGGGCACGATGCCCGTGGAGATGTACAAATTTTTCTTCGGATCACAAGCAAGGTGTCCGGACTTGTCCGAGGACGCAGGTGTGAGCTGCAATCATCCGGATACTCAAGTAAGTAGCCCCGTACCCGGACACGCCATCTGTACATTTATCATAAAACTGCCTTTAAAAGAGCTATCCTTTAAACATGAGTGGATAGCGGAAGCAAAGCTTATCAGGTGTCCGTCCTCCCTCCCCAAGACCACGCTGGATCCCGTGTTGACCAGGATGTGGGAGATTGCGCCTTTTGAAGAAGGCGAAGAGGGGAACAAAGAAGCTACCGCCTCCGTGAAGGAGGCTGTCAGGAAGGGATGAATCGAGAACTCCTCTATCCAGGGAAAGAAGAGGAAAGCCTCTGAAGACCCGGAGGCAATGGCCTCAAAACGGGGGAAGAAATCTTCGTCAGAGGGTCCGGCGCCGGAGAGTGCCCCGGCCGCATTGCGCCCCCAAGGGGATCAGCTCTTCACTGAGCTGTAAGTAAAGAGAGGGGTTTAAAAATGAGTGATATCCCTATTTTATTTCTAAGGAAGATAACCAAAATTTTACCTTGCAGTTCAGATCTCAACCCTTCTCAGCAGAGCTCATCTTCAGGGGATCTCCATCCGGAGATGATGGAGAGCAAAACGACTCCCCCAGCTGTACCGTTTTGCGAGGAGGGCGACCCCGAGGTGTCGTCTCGAAGGGTTTCTCCAAATCCGGACTTTGAAAAAGGTCGTCGGACTAGTCCTGCACCTTTCGGTGCACGGTCGGAGGGGTTGAAGGATCTTCTCGGGCGAGCGTCTATCTCAGAAGAACACCGTGTGTTGATGAACACGGTGATTAGAGGGATTTCATCCGCCGAAAGCGGATTGTACAAGGCCGCCAGGATTTTACTAACAGGTTTCGAGGTACGCGAAAAGATGTACCTTTTGACAGAGCCGCATATATAAAATGCGCCCTGTATAGATAGTAGCCCCTGAGACTCTGTGTGTTGTCAAAAAATGACGACGCACAGAGGGTCATATTCTCAGGTATAATATGTCACCCTTCCTATGTAGGTGGCGAGGTGTTCGGTGGTTAGCCGGACTGATAAATTTGCCGAGCTAAAGCGGCAACTTGACGTGGCAGATGCCGACATCGCGCTTGTAAATGAGCGGCTAGACGAGGCACAAGGTATGTAATGTCTCCAAAGACATCTGGTAAGAGGAGCTTGATGCTCGTACCTTATAACATATGTGCTTAATGTTGGAAATATGCCCTAGAGGCAATAATAAATTAGTTATTATTATATTTCCTTGTTCATGATAATCATTTATTATCCATGCTATAATTGTATTGAAAGGAAACTCAGATACATGTGTGGGTACATAGACAACACCATGTCCCTAGTAAGCCTCTAGTTGACTAGCTCGTTGATCAATAGATGGTTACGGTTTCCTGACCATGGACATTGAATGTCATTGATAACGGGATCACATCATTAGGGGAATGATGTGATGGACAAGACCCAATCCTAAGCCTAGCACAAAGACCGTAGTTCGTATGCTAAAGCTTTTTAATGTGAACTATAATTTTCTTAGACCATGAGATTGTGCAACTCCCGGATACCAAAGGAATGCTTTGGGTGCACCAAACGTCACAACGTAACTGGGTGGCTATAAAGGTGCACTACAGGTATCTCTGAAAGTGTCTGTTGGGTTGGCACGAATCGAGACTGGGATTTGTCACTCCGGTTAACGGAGAGGTATCTCTGGGCCCACTCGGTAGGACATCATCATAATGTGAACAATGTGACACGGGGTTGATCACGGGATGATGTGTTACGGAACGAGTAAAGAGACTTGCCGGTAACGAGATTGAACAAGGTATCGGCATACCGACGATCGAATCTTGGGCAAGTACAATACCGATAGACAAAGGGAATTGTATACGGGATTGATTGAGTCCTTGACATCGTGGTTCATCCGATGAGATCATCGTGGAACATGTTGGAGCCAACAAGGGTATCCATATCCCGCTGTTGGTTATTGACCGGAGAACATGTCGGTCTTGTCTGCATGGTTCCCGAACCCGTAGGGTCTACACACTTAAGGTTCGATGACGCTAGGGTTATAAAGGAAGTTTGTATGTGGTTACCGAATGTTGTTCGGAGTCCCGGATGAGATCCCGGACGTCACGAGGAGTTCCAGAATGGTCCAGAGGTAAAGATTTATATATGGGAAGTCCTTTTTTGGTCACCGGAAAAGTTTCGGGTTTTATCGGTAACGTACCGGGACCACCGGGAGGGTCCCGGAAGTCCACCAAGTGGGGCCAGGATCCCCGGAGGGCAGCATGGGCCAAGTGTGGGAGGGGTCCAGCCCCAGGTGGGCTGGTGCGCCGCCCCACAAGGGCCTAAGGCGCCTAGGGTTTGGTAAGGGGGCACACCCACCTAACCTGGGGGGCAAGTTTCCCCTCCCCCCCCCCCTTGGCCGCCCCCCAGATGGGATCTTGGGCTGGCCGCCGCCCCTAGGGTGGAACCCTAGGTGGGGACACAGCCCCCCCTCTCCCCTATATATACTTGAGGGTTTGGGGCTGCCAAAAGATGAGTTTCACCTCTCCCTGGTGCAGCCCTACCTCTCTCCCTTCTCCTCTCCCGCGGTGCTTGGCGAAGCCCTGCAGGATTGCCACGCTCCTCCACCACCACCACGTCGTTGTGCTGCTGCTGGATGGAGTCTTCCTCAACCTCTCCCTCTCTCCTTGCTGGATCAAGGCGTGGGAGACGTCACTGGGCTGTACGTGTGTTGAACGCGGAGGTGCCGTCCGTTCGGCACTAGGATCTCCAGTGATTTGGATCACGACGAGTACGCCTCCTTCAACCCCGTTCTCTTGAACGCTTCCGCTTAGCGATCTACAAGGGTATGTAGATGCACTCTCCTTCCCCTCGTTGCTGGTTTCTCCATAGATAGATCTTTGTGACACGTAGGAAAATTGTGAATTTTTGCTACGTTCCCCAACAGTGGTATCAGATCTAGGTCTATTGCGTAGATTCTTTGGACGAGTAGAACACAAAGTAGTTGTGTGCGTTGATTTTGTTCAATATGCTTACCGTTACTAGTCCAATCTTGTTTCGACGGTATTGTGGGATGAAGCGGCCCGGACCGACCTTACACGTACACTTACATGAGACAGGTTCCACCGATGGACATGCACTTGGTGCATAAGGTGGCTAGAGGGTGCCAGTCTCTCCCACTTTAGTCGTAACAGATTCGATGAAAAGGGTCCTTATGAAGGGTAAATAGCAATTGGCATATCACGTTGTGGTTTTGCGTAGGTAAGAAACGTTCTTGCTAGAAACCCATAGCAGCCACGTAAAACATGCAAACAACAATTAGAGGACGTCTAACTTATTTTTGCAGGATATGCTATGTGATGCGATATGGACAAAAAGAATGTGATGAATGATATGTGATGTATGAGATTGATCATGTTCTTGTAATAGGAATCACGGCTTGCATGTCGATGAGTATGACAACCGGCAGGAGCCATAGGAGTTGTCTTAATTTATTGTATGACCTGCATGTCATTGAACCAACGCCATGTAATTACTTTACTTTATTGCTAACCGGTAGCCATAGTAGTAGAAGTAATAGTTGGCGAGACAACTTCATGAAGACACAATGATGGAGATCATGATGATGGAGATCATGGTGTCATGCCGGTGACGATGATGATCATGGAGCCCCGAAGATGGAGATCAAAAGGAGCAAAATGATATTGGCCATATCATGTGACTATTTGATTGCATCTGATGTTTATCATGTTTATGCATCTTATTTGCTTAGAACGACGGTAGTAAATAAGATGATCCCTCATTAAATTTCAAGAAAGTGGTTCCCCTAACTGTGCACCGTTGCGAAAGTTCGTCATTTCGAAGCACCACGTGATGATCGGGTATGATAGATTCTTACATTCACATACAACGGGTGTAAGCCAGATTTACACAAGCGAAACACTTAGGTTAACTTGACGAGCCTAGCATGTACAGACATGGCCTCGAAACACAAGAGACCGAAAGGTCAAGCATGATTCATATAGTAGATACGATCAACATGAAGATGTTCACCGATGATGACTAGTCTGTCTCACGTGATGATCGGACACGGCCTAGTTGACTCGGATCATGTAATCACTTAGATGACTAGAGGGATGTCTATATGAGTGGGAGTTCATTAGATGAACTTAATTATCCTGAACATAGTCAAAAGCCCTTTGCAAATTATGTCATAGCTCGCGCTTTAGTTCTACTGTTTTAGATATGTTCCTAGAGAAAATATAGTTGAAAGTTGACAGTAGCAATTATGCGGACAGTAGAAGGCTTATGTCTTTAATGCACCGCTCGGTGTGCTGAACCTCGAACGTTGTCTGTGGATGTTGCGAACATTTGACATACACGTTTTGATAACTACGTGATAGTTTAGTTAAACGGTTTAGAGATGAGGCACCAAAGACGATTTCCAAATGTCGCGGAACATGTGAGATGTTTCGAGGGATGAAATTGGGATTTCAGGCTCGTGCCCACGTCAAGAGGTATAAGACCTCCGACGATTTTCTTAGCCTGCAAACTAAGGGAGAAAAGCTCAATCGTTGAACTTGTGCTCAGATTGTCTGAGTGCAACAATTACTTGAATCGAGTGGGAGTTGATCTTCCAGATGAGATAGTGATGTTTCTCCAAAGTCATTGCCACCAAGCTGCTAGAGCTTCATGATGAACTATAACATACCAGGGATAGATATGATGATCCTTGATGTATTCACGATGTTTGACACCGCAAAAGTATAAATCAAGAAGGAGCATCAACTGTTGATGGTTGGTGAAACCACTAGTTTCGAGAAGGGCAAGGGCAAGAAGGGATACTTCATGAAACGGCAAATCAGTTGCTGCTCCAGTGAAGAAACCCACGGTTGAACCTAAACCCGAGACTAAGTACTTCTGTAATAAGGGGAACAGCCATTGGAGCAGGATTACCCTAGATACTTGGTAGATAAGAAGGCTAGCAAGGTCGATAGAAGTATATTGAATATACATTATGTTAATGTGTACTTTACTAGTACTCCTAGTAGCACCAGGGTATTGGATACCGGTTCGGTTGCTAAGTGTTAGTAACTCGAAATAAAAGCTACGGAATAAACGAAGACTAGCTAAAGGTGAGCTGACGATATGTGTTGGAAGTGTTTCCAAGGTTGATGTGATCAAACATCGCACGCTCCCTCTCCCATCAAGATTAGTATTAAACCTGAATAATTGTCATCTGGTGTTTGCGTTGAGCATAGACATGATTGGATTGTGTCTATCGCAATACGGTTATTCATTTAAGGAGAATAATGGTTACTCTATTTATTTGAATAATACCTTCAATGGTCTTGCACCTAAAGGAATGGTTTATTGAATCTCGATCGTAGTGATACACATTTTCATGCCAAAAGATATAAGATAGTAATGATAGTACCACTTACTTGTGGCACTGCCATGTAAGTCATATTGGTGTAAAACGCATGAAGAAGCTCCATGTTGATGGATCTTTGGACTCACTCGTTTTGAAAAGTTTGAGACATGCGAACCATGTCTATTGGTGTATACGCATGAAGAAACTCCATGCAGATGGATCGTTTGGACTCACTTGATTTTGAATCACTTGAGACATGCAAATCATACCACATGGGCAAGATGACTGAAAAGCCTCGTTTTCAGTAAGATGGAACAAGATAGCAACTTGTTGGAAGTAACACATTTTGATGTGTGCAGTCCAATGAGTGCTGAGGCATGCAGTGAATATCATTATGTTCTTACTTCACGGATGATTTAAGTAGATACTGAGTATATTTACTTGATGAAACACAAGTCTGAATTATTGAATGGTTCAAGTAATTTCAGAGTGAAGTTGGAGATCATCGTGACAAGAGGATAAAATGTCTATGATATGATCATAAAGATGAGTATCTGAGTTAGGAGCTTTGGCACGCAATTAAGACATTGTGGAAATTGTTTCACAATTAATACCGCCTGGAACACCATAGTGTGATGGTATGTCCGAACATCATAGTTGCACCCTATTGGATATGGTGCGTACCATGATGTCTCTTATCGAATTACCACTATCGTTCATGGGTTAGGCATTAGAGACAAACGCACTCACTTTAATAGGGCACCAGGTAATTCTGTTGAGACGACACCATTTGAACTATGGTTTGGAGAAACCTAAGTTGTCGTTTCTTAAAAGTTTGGGGCTGCGACGCTTATGTGAAAAAGTTTCATAGTGATAAGCTCGAACCCAAAACGGATAAATACATCTTCATAAGATACCCCAAATGGTTGGGTATACCTCCTATCTCAGATCCGGAAGCAAAAGTAATTGTTTCTAGAAACGGGTCCTTTCTCGAGGAAATGTTTCTCTCGAAAGAATTGAGTGGGAGGATGGTGGAGACTTGATGAGGTTATTGAACCGTCACTTCAACTAGTGTGTAGCAGGGCACAGGAAGTTGCTCCTGTGGCGCCTACACAAATTGAAGTAGAAGCTTATGATAGTGATCATGAAGTTTTGGATCAAGTCACTACCGTACCTCGTAGGGTGACAAGGATGCGTACTGCTTCAGAGTGGTACGGTAATCCTGTCTTGAAGGTCATGTTGCTAGACAACAATGAACCTACGAGCTATGGAAAAGCGATGGTGGGCCCAAATTCTGACAAATGGTTAGAAGCCATGAAATCCGAGATAGGATCCATGTATCAGAACAAAGCATGGACTTTGGTGGACTTGCCCAATGATCGGCAAGCCATTGAGATAAATGGATCTTTAAGAAGAAGACGGACGTGGACGGTAATGTCACCGTCTATGAAGCTCGACTTGTGGCGAAGAGTTTTTCACAAGTTCAAGGAGTTGACTACGATGAGATTTTCTCATCCGTAGCGATGCTTAAGTCCGTCTGAATCATATTAGCATTAGCTGCATTTATGAAATCTGGCAGATGGATGTCAAAACGAGTTTCCTTACCAGTCTTCGTAAGGAAAGGTTGTATGTGATACAATCAGAAAAGTTTTGTCGATCCTAGGGATGCTAAAAGGTATGCTGGCTCCAGCGATCCTTCTAAGGACTAGAGTAAGCATCTCGAAGTTGGAATATGCGCTTTGATGAGATGATCAAAGATTTTGGGTTTATACAAAGTTCATGAGAAACTTGTATTTCCAAAGAAGTGAGTGGGAGCACTATAGAATTTCTGATGAGTATATGTTGTTGACATATTGTTGATCAGAAATGATGTAGAATTTCTGGAAAGCATATAGGGTTATTTGAAAGGTGTTTTTCAATTAAAAAACCTGGATTAAGCTACTTGAACATTGAGCATCAAGATCGATGAGGATAGATCAAAAAACGCTAAATGGTACTTTCAAATGAGCACATGCCTTGACATGATCTTGAAGGTGTTCAAGATGGATCAGTCAAATGAACCGAAAACGGATAAATACATCTTCATAGGACACCCAAAACAGTTGGGTATACCTCCTAATTCAGATCCGAAAGCAATAGGGATTGTTTCTTGAATCGGGTCCTTTCTCGAGAAAAGTTTGTCTCGAATAATTGAGTGGGAGGATGGTGGAGACTTGATGAGGTTATTGAACTGTCACTTCAACAAGTTTGTAGCAGGGCACAGGAAGTTGTTCCTGTGGCGCCTACACCAATTGAAAAAGAAGCTTATGATAGTGATCGTGAAGTTTCGGATCAAGTCACTACCGTACCTCGTAGGGTGACAAGGATGCGTACTACTTCAGAGTGGTATGCAATCCTGTCTTAGAGGTCATGTTGCTAGACAATAATTAACCTACGAGCTATGGAGAAGCGATGGTGGGCCCGGATTCCGACGAATGGCTCGAGGCCACAAAATCCGAGAGCGGATCCATGACTTTGGAACAAATACTTGATGGTCGTAAAGCCGTTGGGTAAAGATGGATTTTAAAAGGGAAGACAGACAATGATGGTAAGTATCACCATTACACTACTAGGAAAAGGGCTATAGATGGAAATGGCACTAATGGCGCACCAGACATGTGGTGCGCCATTAGTATATACTAATGGCGCACCACCTTCTGATGCGCCATTAGTGTTGAAACTACTAATGGCGCACCCTGCCTACGGTGCGCCATTAGTACCAATTTTTTTTTGAACTAGTGCGCCTGTGTCCAAACATACTAATGGCGCACCGTGTGTGTGGTGCGCCATTACTAGTTAAACTAGTAATGGCGCACCATGCCGCGGTGCGCCATTAGTAACCTTGGCCACCACTTCCACCGAATGCACCCCCCCCCCTGTGGATCGCCTTTTCAATTTTAAAAAAAATAAAACAAAATGATAAAAATGTTAAAAAAATAAAAGAAAATAAGTTTCCCATGTGATATGTGGCCTAGTTGTTGGGAAAATTTGCAAATATGAATTTTGACTTCATTTGCAAAATCTCACGAGAATTTGTAAAAATGGGCATAACTTTTGCATACTAACTCGGATGAAAAAGTTTTTTATATGAAAAATCATCTACTCGAAAAGTTACATCCAAATTTAATCGGGGGAACCCCGTTAAACATTTCCAAAATCCTCAAAAACCTAACAGAAAAAAAGATACGGGGCTTTTAAGATCTAGAGAGGCAAAAAAAATCAAAAAAATTCAAACTTACTAATGGCGCACCTGCCCATGGTGCGCCATTAGTATCTTCCCTCCTTCAAATTTCAGAATAAGTCAAAAAAATAAAAAAAAATTACTAATGGCGCACCTGACCATGGTGCGCCATTAGTATCTTCCCGCCTTCAAAATTCAAAATGAATAAAAAAATAAAAAAAATTACTAATGGCGCACCTGACCGTGGTGCGCCATTAGTATCTTCCCGCCTTCAAAATTCAAAATAAATAAAAAAAATAAAAAAAATTACTAATGGCGCACCTGCCCGCGGTGCGCCATTAGTATGACGTATATATGGCTGGTCCTCTCCTCCTCTCTTCATTTCATCTTCCCTTCTCTCCTCCTCTGCGGCGACCTCCTCCTACCTCCTCCCTCC
>NC_041385.1:785221413-785232295 GCF_002162155.2 Triticum dicoccoides | reverse complement strand
TACTAATGGCGTGCTGTTAGTGGCGCACCACAGATGCGCCATTAATGGCCATAATAGGTGCGCCATTAGTAGAGGTTTTTCTAGTAGTGTTAAGAAAGCTCGACTTGTCGTTAAAGATGTTTTCCGACAAGTTCAAGGAGTTGACTACGGTGAGGCTTTCTCACTCGTAGCGATGCTAAGAGTCTGTTGGAATTGGATTAGCAGTTACTACATTATTTATGAAATCTTGAATATAGGATGTCAAAACATTGTTTCCTTGATAGTTTTCTTGAGGAAAGGTTGTATGTGATACAACCAGAAGGTCTTTGACAATCCTGAAAGACGCTAACAAGTATGCAAAGCTCCAACAATCCTTCTAAGGAGTGGAGTAAGCATCTCGGAGTTGGAATGTACGCTTGGATGAGATGATCAAAGATTTTGGGTTTATACAAAGTTTATGAGAAACTTGTATTTCCAAAGAAGTGAGTGGGAGCACTATAGAATTTCTGATGAGAATATGTTGTTGAAATATTGTTGATTAGAAATGATGTTGAATTTCTAGAAAGCATATAGGTTTATTTGAGAAGTGTTTTTCAATGGAAAACCTGGATTAGGCTACTTGAACAATAAGCATCAAGATCTATAAGATAGATCAAAATGCTTAATAATACTTTCAAATGAGCACATACCTTGACATGATCTTGAAGGTGTTCAAGATGGATCAGTCAAAGAAGGAGTTCTTGCCTGAGTTGTAAGGTATGAAGTTAAGAGTTAAAGCTCGACCACGGCAGAAGAGAGAGAAAGGACGAAGGTCGTCCCCTATGCTTCAGACATAGGCTCTATAGTATGCTATGCTGTGTACCGCACCGGAAGTGTGCCTTGCCATGAATCAGTCAAGGGGTACAAGAATGATCCAGGAACGGATCATTGGACAGCGGTCAAAATTATCCTTAGAGGAATAAGAAAATGTTTCTCGATTATGGAGGTAATAAAGAGTTTGGCGTAAAGGGTTACATCGATGCAAGCTTTAACACCTAACCGAATGACTCTGAGTAGCAAACCCGATACGTATAGTGGAGCAACAATTTGGAATAAGCTCCAAGTGGAGCGTGGAAGCAGCATTTACAATATGACATAGAGATTTGCGAAGTACATACAGATCTGAATGTTGCAGACCCGTTGACTAAAACCTCTCTCACAAGCAAAACATGATCAAACCCTAGAAATCATTGAGTCTTAATCACATGGTGATGTGAACTAGTTTAGTGACACTAGTAAACTCTTTGGATGTTGGTCACATGGTGATGTGACCTATGAGTGTTAATCACATGGCGATGTGAACTAGATTATTGACTCTAGTGCAAGTGGGAGACTCTTGGAAATATTCCCTAGAGGAAATAATAAATTAGTTATTAATATATTTCCTTGTTCATGATAATCGTTTATTATCCATGCTATAATTGTATTGAAAGGAAACTCAGATACATGTGTGGGTACATAGACAACACCATGTCCCTAGTAAGCCTCTAGTTGACTAGCTCGTTGATCAATAGATGGTTACGGTTTCCTGACCATGGACATTGAATGTCATTGATAACGGGATCACATCATTAGGAGAATGATGTGATGGACAAGACCCAATCCTAAGCCTAGCAAAAAGATTGTAGTTCGTATGCTAAAGCTTTTCTAATGTCAAGTATCATTTCCTTAGACCATGAGATTGTGCAACTCCCGGATACCGTAGGAATGCTTTGGGTGCACCAAACGTCACAACGTAACTGGGTGGCTATAAAGGTGCACTACAGGTGTCTCCGAAAGTGTCTGTTGGGTTGGCATGAATCGAGACTGGGATTTGTCACTCCGGTTAACGGAGAGGTATCTCTGGGCCCACTCGATAGGACATCATCATAATGTGCACAATGTGACCAAGGGGTTGATCACGGGATGATGTGTTACGGAACGAGTAAAGAGACTTGCCGGTAACGAGACTGAACAAGGTATCGACATACCGACGATCGAATCTCGGGCAAGTACAATACCGATAGACAAAGGGAATTGTATACGGGATTGATTGAGTCCTTGACATCGTGGTAAATCCGATGAGATCATCGTGGAACATGTGGGAGCCAACATGGGTATCCAGACCCCGCTGTTGATTATTGACCGGAGAACGTCCCGGTCATGTCTGCATGGTTCCCGAACCCGTAGGGTCTACACACTTAAGGTTCGATGACGCTAGGGTTATAAAGGAAGTTTGTATGTGGTTACCGAATGTTGTTCGGAGTCCCGGATGAGATCCCGGACGTCATGAGGAGTTCCGTAATGGTCCGGAGGTAAAGATTTATATATGGGAAGTCCTATTTTGGTCACCGGAAAAGTTTCGGGTTTTATCGGTAACGTACCGGGACCACCGGGAGGGTCCCGGGGGTCCACCATGTGGGGCCAGGATCCCCGGAGGGCAGCATGGGCCAAGTGTTGGAGGGGGACAGCCCCAGGTGGGCTGGTGCGCCGCCCCACAAGGGCCCAAGGCGCGTAGGATTTGGGAAGGGGGCGCACCCACCTAACTTGGGGGGCAAGTTTCCCCTCCCACCCCTTGGCCGCCCCCCAGATGGGATCTTGGGCTGGCCGCCGCCCCTAGGGTGGAACCCTAGGTGGGAATGCAGACCCCCCTCTCCCCCTATATATACTTGAGGGTTTTGGGGCTGCCAACAGATGAGTTTCACCTCTCCCTGGCACAGCCCTACCTCTCTCCCTTCTCCTCTCCCGCGGTGCTTGGCGAAGCCCTGCAGGATTGCCACGCTCCTCCACCACCACCACGCTGCTGCTGGATCAAGGCGTGGGAGACGTCACCAGGCTATACGTGTGTTGAACGCGGAGGTGTCGTCCATTCGACACTAGGATCTCCGGTGATTTGGATCACGACGAGTATGACTCCTTTAACCCCGTTCTCTTGAACGCTTCCGCTTAGCGATCTACAAGGTTATGTAGATGCACTCTCCTTCCCCTCTTTGATGGTTTCTCCATAGATAGATCTTGGTGACACGTAGGAAAATTTTGAATTTCTGCTACGTTCCCCAACACTTAATGCAGATGGTGCCGCTGCCGTGGAGAACCTTTGGGCGGAACTTGCCTGACCAAGGAGCAAGCGAGGAAAAGCGATGCGGCTGCCATTAAAGCGGTTGAAGAGCTAAAAGCCGAACAGGCTGCTCACTGCCAGAGCAAGAAAGAAACGGCCGAGATGGCTGTAAAATTGAAGGATGCTGCCGACCGTTGTAAGCTTCTTGAAAAAGAAGATAGGGTCGCACAGAAGGACCTAGAAAAGGTCACTGCCGAGGCCAAGGACACTCGCTCTGCAATAAGAGCTATAAAGGAGGAGCTACGTCAGGCTGGAGATATCGCGGCTGGAAAGCCCTATATGTTGCGGATGAAGTTCAGGGATCCTAAGTATGCTCCGTTAGACCAGAAGTGGAGTGCGGCGAACACTTATCTAGATTTGGCGGTGAGTGCCGCGGACACGACCGAACACTTCCGGGGTCTAGGTGACCATGGATTGGAAGAACTTTTTTGGTCGCAGTTCCACAATCCAGAGCGCCCACTTTCGGTATCCGACCGTTTGGCCACTTGGGCGGAACTGAACAGGTTATCCGGACTCGCCATGAGGTACGTCGCGAGTCGTCTGTGGCCGGAAGGGCCAGAGCCGAAGAGTTATTTTAGCTTGGTGCAGCAGTTCCTTGGTACGGTGCCGCATATTGATGCAATGAAGAGGTCAGCGTGCATAGAGGGTGCACAGATGGCTCTTGCCCGTGTCAAAACATACTGGGCGGATATGAAGGCCAGTGTTGTTGCATCCCAGGATTCGGACGAAAGCCGAGTACCTGCCAAGCACTACTTTGAGGAAGTTCTGCAGGGCGCTCATTTAATAGAGACGCAGTGCTCGAAGGATGTTGTGTTCGAATAACATGTGCTATTGTAAAACAATGTTTTGATGGAATATAAAAGCTTTTTATACTTGTCCTTTCAAGAATTAGAATGCCTCCTGTGCGGCCGTTAATGTATATGTGTATATAACCTGAAAGATGCCAGTCGTTGGCTTCAGCCCCCACGCATATAATGCGGGGGTGTTCGCAGAAGGCGCATTTTCACACTTGATCCAACATCTTGGTTCTATAAAGGAGGTGGTAGCGCAGCGAACTAGGCAACCGGACTATAATGCTTTATCACTTTCACTTAGCCATAGGAGTTTGACAGTGGGGCTACTGAATAGCCCCTAGGGGCACCGCGCTCGCCCGAATTCGGGGCGCATGTGTGCCTGACCGGAAAATGGCCCTTCGTTAATGCGGAGGAATCCTAAAGATTCCGGCAAGTCATCGAGTGGTTGACCAGTCTCTCGCTATATCATGACAGTCAGTTTTCGGCTTTCTCTACTGAGGTGCTCGCCTGGCCGAACCGGGGCACAATCGCAGTAGTTCTCCTGGTGCCACCTTAGCCGATAGAGCGGAACGTAAGGCAGCAAAACACAGGAGCCAGGCAAACCCAACATTTGACCAAAGACATGATTCGGAGCTGATGCATATAAGGCCAAACTCGCGATGCCAAACACTCCCTAAGGTATTCGGTCTTTATGAAAGCGGGTCAAACAAAAGCCCTTGGTAAGAAGCCCCTGGTGTCCAGGTACGTGCAAAATTCTGGTGTGGCCACATGCCAAGACGCCAGCCTCCTCCTCGGTTATAGCAACAAATCGGGGGATGTGATCAACAAGAGACAGTAAGAAAGGTTTACGCAGGGTCTTAATCTAAAAAGAATCCTTGAAACGGGTCCCTACTGCACGTCTGCGCCTGTGTCTCCGTTGTGTCGTATCCTGGACGGGTGTAGCACGGTGTTCGTCTGCAAAAGAGAGGAACTTAGTGGAAGACAATCGTGCGAGCAATATATGTTAAAATAAACAAGGTATAATACAGAAAAATGGTAAGAAGTGAGCTTTATTGTCTCCTGGTGTAAACGCACGGAGCCCCCTGTACAGGGTTATGCGGCTGTTAAGCCTGTGTATGTTTACGCCGGACTTGTCGAGCCATGTCCGGGGTTTTAAACGACCTGTTTAGGTGCTCGAACTAGTAAAGCTGGATTAGTGTGCGGATGTCGAGGCAGCCGCACCATCGTCCGCGCTCGAGGAACACTTGATACTTCCTTTTAATGAGATGATGCCTCGTGGACCGGGCACTTTGAGTGTAAGGGATGCATAATGCAGTATTGCGTTAAAGAGGGCGAAAGCTTCACGTCCCAGTAGTGCTTGATAGCGACTTATGAATGGGGCGATATGGAAGGTTAGCTTTTCGCTTCGGAAGTTGTCGGGGGAGCCGAACATAACTCCTAATGAGAGGGAACCCATACAATGGGTATGTGGGCCTGGCGTGACCCCTTGAAGGGGAGTGTTGCCATGGCGAATTTTTTCTGGGTTTAACCACATTTTGCGTATTGTGTCCTGATATAGCAGGTTTAGGTCACTGCCGCCGTCCATTAGGACTTGTGTGAAGTGGAGTTCGTCAATTATCAGATCTAAGACCAAGGCAGTCCAGCCTGCGTTCCGGATACCTCTAGAGTAATCCTAATAATCGAAGGTGATTAGTTGTAACAACCAGTGGCGGGACTCCTCTGGGACAGGCCGTATGGCGCGTATCTCCATGGGTGCCACTCTGTTTTTCCCTTTTGTCACATGAAGTGAATTTACTGTTTTGACTTCTTGTGGGAACTTCTTTTGTTCTCCGGTGTTCTGCTTGTGGGGTTCGTCGTCATCCTCGCTTGGTATGCCGAGCCCCTTGTGTTCGGCGTTGATTTTGCTGGATTTCTTGAAGACCCAACAATCTCTGTGGGTGTGGTTTGCAGGCCTCCCGGGAGTACTATGGATTTGACATATTTTGTCCAAGATTTTGTTGAGGTTAGATAGCTCGTCCCTATTATCTTTGGGGGCGGCTTTTTCTAATTTTTCCGAGAGCTCTTGAATCCGGCATTGACTGCCGTGCTCTGCGGGCTGTAATCCTTGAACCACCGTCGTTCCTTGCTACGACGCGGTTTCCCGTTTCCATCTCTGACTTCAGATGTACTTGGGTCGCTGGTGCTGCTTCTTGCCAACCAGTTATCCTCTCCTGCGCAAAAGAGGGTCACGAGGCTTGTCAGTGCGGCCATTGTTCTTGGCTTTTCTTGGCCGAGGTGTCTGGTGAGTTATTCGTCTCGAACGCTATGTTTGAAAGCTGCTAAGGCTTCGGCGTCCGGACAGTCGACTATCTTATTCTTTTTAGTAAGAAATCTGTTCCAGAGTTTCCGGGCTGACTCTCCGGGTTGTTGAGTTATATGTCTTAGATCGTCTGCATCCGGAGGTCTGACATAGGTCCCTTGAAAATTTGCCCGAAAAGCATCCTCGAGCTCTTCCCAACTTCCTATGGTGTTTTCAGGAAGGCTTTTAAGCTAGTGTCGGGCTGGCCCTTTGAGCTTGAGGGGTAGGTATTTTATGGCGTGGAGGTCATCTCCTCTAGCCATGTGTATGTGGAGGATATAATCCTCAATCTAGACTCCAGGGTCTGTTGTTCTGTTGTATGCCTCTATGCTTATGGGCTTGAATCCCACTGGAAATTCATGGTCCAGCACCTCACTGGTGAAACATAGGGGATGTGCGGCGCCCCTGTATTTGGGTGTGCCGCGATGTTCGGGTATTTGTTGCGTTGCATTGCTCACTAGAGCTTGCTTTCTTGGCCCGTAGATAGATCTATTTGGGCCGTTTTTTTGATGTGAATCCTTGTGCGGATCGCGCGCCGGATTGAGTGCGGCACCCTTTGCCGCTTCATGTCGGTCATGGGGTCGTCTATCCTACCTGGTGGCTTCCTTGTTTTTTGACCGTGGGGGCTCTAAGGCCTCCTCATCAAATTACGGTAATAATTTTAGTGTTGGATAGCTCTTTGTGTGGTGACTGTCGCGGTACTTGTGTGTGGTGTTGAGTACTCTGTCCCATCTAATTCTGAGTGCATCTTCCGCTGTTTTGAGCTTCCGCTTCTGCTTTTTCAGGCTATGCATAGTGGCGACGAGCCTTTGGTGGAGGTTCTTCTTCTCCAGCAACTTGTCCGGCGTGAGGTTGTCCGGACTATTATCTTCGCCGGGGATGGGATGTTTGGTTTGTTTCTCCAAGTTGCCCTGTTCGAACGGTTGCTCGATGGTATGTTCGTCGTCTGCCGGTTCATCCTGCTCTATGGCTGGATCTCAGTCGAGGTGGGGTTTGGCGCGGCGTTTCCGCCGCCGCTTTGATTGCTTTTCGAGGGAATGATCCCTCATTGCACCCCTTTGATCCTCGTCGTTGTTTCTTTTAGGTGTGTCCACCATGTGTACATCGTGAGATGAGGTGGTTGTCCAGTGCCCTATAGGCACTGGTTCTTGTTCATCTTTTTCATCGGCGTCCATACCGTCGATGTCTTCGGAGTCGAAGTCGAGCATGTCGGTTAAATCGTCGACAGTGGCTACAAAGTGGGTGGTGGGTGGGTTTCGAATTTCTTCGTCGTCCGCATACCAACCTTGCTGACCATAGTCCGGCCAGGGCTCTCCTCATAAAGAGAGAGACTTTAGTGAATTCAGGATGCCGCCAAAGGGCGAGTGCTGAAAGATGTCTGCGGCGGTGAACTCCATGAT
This sequence comes from Triticum dicoccoides, assembly GCF_002162155.2. Lineage (NCBI taxonomy): Eukaryota > Viridiplantae > Streptophyta > Magnoliopsida > Poales > Poaceae > Triticum > Triticum dicoccoides. The sequence continues at coordinate 785,224,648 of NC_041385.1, read as the reverse complement.
CGGAGCCCAATTGGGTTCGATCGGAAGGGGTGCGGAAGATTCGGAGTCCGAAAAGGGGTCTGGCACCTTGGAGTCACGAGCTCCGCGAGGGACAAGATTGGTGTTCGGCTCGATCACCGTAGAGATTGCAGCCCCTGAGGCGGTGTCTAGCCACCCGTCCTCGACCGGCGCAGTCGGATCTGAGCTGAGGGTCAGAGCAGACACCTAAACGGCGCTCTGGGCACTGTCCGGCGGCAGAGCTAGATCATGCCCATCGTGACAGCGCGGCATGCTTGGCTGCGGCTCGAATCCGTCAAAGATCAAGTCTCCGCGGATGCCAGTCGTGTAGTTTAAACTTCCAAATCTGACCTGATGGCCAGGGGCGTAGCTTTCGATCTGCTCCAGATGGCCAAGCGAATTGGCCCGTAGTGCAAAGCCGCCGAATACGAAGATCTATCTGGGGAGAAAAGTCTCACCTTGGACCGCGTCATGGTTGATGATCGAAGAAGCCATCGCGCCTAAAGGTGACGACACAGAGGAACTCTCAATGAAAGCACCAATGTCAGTGTCAAAACCGGCAGATCTCGGGTAGGGGGTCCGAAACTGTACGTCTAGGCGGATGGTAACAGACAAGGGACACGATGTTTTACCCAGGTTCGGGCCCTCTCGATGGAGGTAAAACCCTACTCCTGCTTGATTAATATTGATGATATGGGTAGTACAAAAGTTGATCTACCACGAGATCAGAGAGGCTAAACCCTAGAAGCTAGCCTATGGTCTCATTGTTGTTCGTCCTACGGACTAAAACTCTCCGGTTTATATAGACACCGGAGAGGGCTAGGGTTACACAGAGTCGGTTACAAGGGGAGGAGATCTACATATCATATTGCCAAGCTCCTTCCACGCCAAGGAAAGTCCTATCCGGACACGGGACGAAGTCTTCAATCTTGTATCTTCGTAGTCCGGCAGTACGGCCAAAGGTCATAGTCCGGCCATCCGAACACCCCCTAATCCAGGACTCCCTCAAGCACCTTAGTAGAGAAAGCCGAAAACTGACTGTCATGATACAGCGAGAGACTGGTCAACCACTCGAAGACTTATCGGAATCTATAGGATTCCTCCGCATTAATGAAGGACCATTTCCCGGTCACGTACATACGCGCCCCTATACGGATGCACGCAGATGTACTAGGGGCTACTTAGTAGCCCCACCATTAATCTCCCATGGCTAAGTGAAAGTGTTACAGCTATATAGTCCGGTTGCCTGGTTCGATGTGCGATCACCTCCTTAATGGACCAAGACGTTGGATCAACTGTGATTACGCATATACCTTTCGAACACCCCCGCATTATATGCGTGGGGGCTAAATCCAACGACTGCTAACTTTCAAGTTATATGAATACATAAACGGCCGCACAGGAGGTAATACAACACTTTCAAGAAAGTATAAACACAACCTCTATATTTAACACATGATTGTTTACAATTCAGTGATTTGTCACTCGAACATGACTTTCTTCGAACACTGAGCCTCTATTCTACGGGCACCTTCTATGACTTGCTCGAAGTAGTGCTCGGCGTTGTCTTGGCTACCTGCCGGACCCTGGGTTGCAATGCATGTGGCCTCCATATCTACCCAGTATGTCTTAACACGGGCAAGAGCCATCTGCGCACCCTCTATGCACGCCGACCTCTTCACGGCATCGATTTGCGATCTGGTGCCAAATAATTGTTGCACCAAACCAAAGTAACTGTCCGGCTTCGGTCCCTTCGGCCATAGATGGTCTATTACAGACCTCATTGCAAGACCGGACAACCTATGGAGCTCGGCTATAACGGATTTCTTCCCACTCAATGGTAATGAGCGTGTTGGGGCATTAAATTGCGACCAGAACAGCCTTTCCATTCCGTTATCTTTATGATCCTTGAACAACTTGGTCGCATCAGCCGCACTCTTCGCCAAGTCCGCATACTCATCTGCAGCGCTCCATAGCTTATCCAACGGAGCATACTTTGGATCTAAAAACTTCATCCGCAACAAATAAGGATTTCCAGCAGCGATTTCTCTAACTTGTTGAAGTTCCTCCCGCGCGTCTCTAATTTCAGAGGGAATCTCCTTACCCGAATCTAGCGCCTTCTTCAGGTCAGCCGCCTTTGCCTGATTATCCTTTTCGAGAAACTCATACCGGCCGGCGGCGTCCCTCAGCTCCACAGCCATCTCGGCTATCTTTTCTTCGCTTCGGCGATGAGCAGCCTGTTCGGCTCTCAAGTCTTCGGCCGCCTTTAGGGAAGCCGCATTGCTAACCCGGGCATGTTCCTTGGCTAGGGCAAGTTCCGCCCTCAGGGTCTCAATGGCAGCAGCTCAACCTGCAGCCACATCATATTATATTAATATTTCAATCCTCTTCATATTTCCTAAAGCAAATAAGGAAAAACGAGTGCATACTCTGTGGCTCGTCAATCCGCTTATTTATAAGCGTGACGTCGGTGTCCACCACATCAATTTGTTGCCTTTGTTCGGCAAGTTCAGAATTCCGGTCTATCGCCGGACTCTTAGCCACCTGCATATAAATGCAGTACAATCATTACCTGAGAGTGTGATCCTCTGCTTGCCGCCTAGGGCTGGCAACCAAAGTCTCAGGGGCTACTATCTATACGGAGCACACCTAGCGCGTGCGGAACAGTCAAAAATTACGTATTTTATCGTGTACCTCGAAGCCTTTGAGTAAACTTCCAAAAGCTTCATTTAACCCACTTGTGGCGGACGAAATGTTCTCCAACACCATACCCATCAGCGTACGGTGACCCTCTGAGAGAGCGGCTTGCTCCAGGAGGCTCTCCAGCGTGTTCGGACGGACACCGGATTGTTCCGGACCCTTCTCATCAGCCGCCAAGGGGGCCGAACGCGCCGGGCTCGGGACGGCCGAAGTGTCAGCTTCTGGCCTTAGTGGATCCGAGCTCCTCCATGACGACACCTTATGGTCGCTCGCCCCATGGGGCGGAGAGGCGGGTGGGGTTTCACTCTCCATCATCTCCGGAAGAAGATCCCCCGAAGACGAACCCTGCTGAGACGAGCTACTAGCCGGACTCCACAAAATAGATCTTGGTCATTTTTCTCAGAGGAAAAAGCAATAACTTCTTGTTCATCATTATCTTACAGCTCGGTGGAGGGTTGGCCCGTTTGCAGGCATGATGCGGTGAGAACACCCTTTGGGGCAGGGCCCCCGGGAGAAGCTTTCTTCCCTTGCTTAGGCA
>NC_041385.1:785218377-785221156 GCF_002162155.2 Triticum dicoccoides | reverse complement strand
TAGATTCACCTCCCCGATCGTCCTCCTCCGTGGAAACATTAATTCCCCGGTTCGGATCCACAATGTGTGAAGTTCACTCTTGGCTTCTCCACTCCTCCCTTCATCTTTCTCTGATGGCACTTGTCTTAGCGCCCTCTCAAGCATCCTGGCTATCGCCGGACCGGGCGAGCCTTCGGGAAGCGGGGCCGAACACCTGATTCTCTCTGCCTTACTAAGCCAATCCTGGTCGCGGACAGTTTTTCAGAACAGTGCTATGACAAATATAAATGAAGTGTTCGGTCATAAGGTTGCTTACTTGGGTATCTGGGCAATTGCAGCTTAGGCCCGCATCCTCGATGGTGTCCGGACACTTTATTCGTGGTCTGAAGAACAATTTATACATTCCTTCAAGAGTCATGCCGAAGAAGTGCTGAACGGTTCGCGGGCCTTCTGGATTGAACTCCCACATCCGGAGAGATTGACGTTTACACGGTAGGGCCTGCCGAACTAGCATTACCTGGATTATTTTGACAAGACTAATATCCCTCTGAAGGAGGTCCCGAATTTGGCTCTGCAATGTTGGTACATCGTTTGAAGACCCCCAGTCCAGTCCTACGTTGGCCCACGATGCCAGTTGAGGCGGAGGGCTCGAGTGGAAGGCAGGGGCGACCGCCCACTTCGTGCCTCGGAGCTGTGATGTAAAACCACCTCCGTTGCCACAGATCGGACACCTCCGGGAAAGAACCTTCCGGCCATGGAACATCATCGTTTCTGCTTATTACGGCGCCCCCGCACTCTGTGTGTCGCCCCTCGATCATCATCGGCTTCTTATTAAAGGTCTTGAGCCATAGGTCGAAGTGGGGGGTGATGTGGAGGAAGGCTTCGCACACAACGATAAATGACGAGATGTGGAGGATGGAATCCGGAGCTAGATCATGAAAATCTAGCCCGTAATAGAACATGAGCCCCCTCACAAAGGGATCAAGAGTAAAGCCCAAGCCCCGGAGGAAGTGGGAAACAAATACGACACTCTCGTTGGGTTCGGGAGTGGGGATGATCTGCTCAGGGGTAGGAAGCCTATGCTTGACATCAGCGGCCAGGTATCTGGCCTCCCTAAGCTTCGCAATGTCCTCCTCTGTGACAGAGGAGGCCATCCACTGACCTTGAAGATTGGATCCGGACATGGTTGAAGATTCGAGGTACCTAAGCTTGAGCTTCGGGTGTTGGAACTCGAGGGGCGGAAAGGCGCAAGCGTTGTAAGAAAGGGATAGGCCTTGACTGCTCTATAAAGGGGGGAGAATATCAAGCGTCCCCAACATGGATGTTCGGGACTAGCCTAAAAACACGGAGTCATGCCAACATGCGTGGTGGGGTTACCCATACCCGTATTGATGAGAATCCCGCAATAATAGGGACACGATCTCTGCTTCGACAAGACGTGCCAAAGGAACCGCCTCGCAATATGTGCGGTATCTAGTTGGGAAAAAATGGCTCGAATAAAAGCCGGGCCGTGGCGTGATGCCACGCTACAAAGAGTTATCAGCAGATTAGATTCGTGGTTTGTTATTCTCTCTACGGTGGTATATGAAATTTGTCTTACAGAGCCGGACACGGTCCTTGTGTTCGGAATTTATCTTGGAGTATTCGGAGATGGAACCCTCCTTGCAATGCCGAAGACAATCTGCGCACCGGAATCGTCGTCATTGAAGCATGGTTCAGGGGGCTACTGAGGGAGTCCTGGATAAGGGGGTATCCGGACAGCCGGACTATGTACTTTGGCCGGACTATTGGACTATGAAGATACAAGATTGAAGACTTCGTCCCATGTCCGGATGGGACTCTCCTTGGCGTGGAAGGCAAGCTTGGCGATTCGGATGTGGATGTCCTTCTTTGTGACCGACTCTGTGTAACCCTAGCCCCCTTTGGTGTCTATATAAACCGAAGGGTTTAGTCTGTAGGACACAACAACAATCATACCATAGGCTAGCTTCTAGGGTTTAGCCTCTCTCATCTCGTGGTAGATCAACTCTTGTGATACTCATATCATCAAGATCAATCAAGCAGGAAATAGGGTATTACTCCATCGGGAGGGCCCGAACCTGGGTAAACATTGTGTCCCCAGTCTCCTGTTACCATTAGCCTTAGACGCATAGTTTGGGATCCCCTACCAGAGATCCGCCAGTTTTGACACCGACAGTCAGGGCGAGCTATGGCGGCGTTTTCGCGTCGTTATCTCGATGAAGACATCGCCACTGCAGCTACCGTCGACTTGCTTGCGCTGCTCCAGGTGAAAACCTAGACCCGAGGTTCCCGGATCGAACAATGGTGACACTTTAGGCGTCATTCTCCCTCTTGGAGGCATTGTTTTTGGAGCAGCGACTGGATGGAGGAGACAAGTGGTGGAGCGGTTTTTCATTTACCACATCAAAGACGGCGGATCTTGGCGGCATGGCGCAGTGGGGATTCGGTGTCCGATGCAAGGAGATGGACTCACGCAGGAGGAGGACGCTGTCTGACGTCATGGTGGCGTCGATGGCGGAGAGGCCAGACAAGGTCGATGCGTTAGTTTTTGCTTTGAAGATGGATTGGTGGAAGATGGCGACGACGACACATGAGAGTGCGTCAGACCGGTTTGTACCGCAAACCCAGTATGTGGCTTGGTTGGGGTGGGAGCAACTAGGATAGAATCTGGGCATCTAGTATAAAAATAGAAAAAATGAATCTGGGCCATCAGATCAGGCATGTATGGCTCAGATTCTAGTGGAGGCACCTCAGCCACTTAATGTACATTTCACGACCC
>NC_041385.1:785205052-785218218 GCF_002162155.2 Triticum dicoccoides | reverse complement strand
AAAAACATGCCTTTTGCAATAACTACCTTGACTTCCTCATATCCAATCGTTTGGTCCTTGGTAATATGACTATTCTTCAAAGCTGGCAGCGTTGTTGTCTACTCTTTTGAAGTACAATCTCAAGTCTTTGTAAAATTAGTTTATTTTCAGATATGCACAGTGGTGATTACCCTCTCCTCTTAGTTGGATATAAAATCTTTGCAAATATTTTCTGCATGAGATCCATGAACATTTAAGTCCTAATTTTTCAAGAGAGTTGAACATGTTGGTCACAAAAAAACATATAAAAAAAGATTTGAGCGGATGAGAAAATTAAACTATCCCATATCAAGCAGAACTACATGAATCGTACATGTCAACCTGAGTGCATGCGAAAAAAAGGACTGAAGTGCCCGCTTAGTAGAGTACTCGAGTACATGAGAACACAACACAAAAGGCACGCGTAGATCTTTTTTAGAACATTCCCAGGTAGACCGCGAATTAAGGACTGATGGTACATTATATCTCGACAAGCATTTGAGTATTCGAGTACATGAGAACACTGTAAATTAGGTTGGAAGCGTTAAACCCTTTGTCTTGGGCCGCATTTTTATATATTGGCAATGCCTTGGAGTACAAGAGGAGATCAGAGATCGATCTCAAAGAGTTTGGTACAAGGAGGTTACGAGAGAGAGAGAAAAGTAGATAGAGATAGAATACAATTTGAATGAAATATATCTCTATCCTATACATATTCTAACACTCCCCCTCAATCTAAACCTCATGAACTTCGGCCAAGGTTGAGATTGTACTTGAACTCATCTAATCTTCTCATAGTGAGAGGTTTTGTGAACCCATCAGCAAGTTGATCTCCTGTAGGAATAAATTAAATCTCGAGAAGCTTTCTAGCTACTCTTTCTCTGACAAAATGAAAATAAACTTCAATATGCTTTGTGCGTGCATGAAAGACAAGATTAGCTAACAGATAGGTTGCACCAATATTATCACTCCATAGTATGGCAGCTTTGGGAGTCTTGATTCCAAGCTTATAAAGTAGTGTTTGTGTCCACATTACTTCAGATGTGGCATTTGCCAAAGCTTTGTATTCAGCCTCAGTACTCGATGTAGATATTGTAGTTTGTTTTCTTGCACTCCATGACACAAGATTGGATCCCAGAAATACAGCAAATCCACTAGTAGACCTTCTATCATCAATACATCCTACCCAGTCTACATCAGAGTAGGCAGTAACAAGCATAGAAGATGACTTGGTAATATGAAGTCCAAGTCCCTCTAAAAACTAAAGATACATCAAAATTCTCTTAACTGCAGTCTAATGAGTAGTGCTGGGAGCATGTAGATACTGACATACCTTGTTGACAACATAAGAAATGCCAGGGCGTGTGAGTGTTAAATATTGCAATGCACCCACAACACTGCTGTAGTTTGTTGCATCCTCTGGTCCAAGTGCCTCTCCACTTTCAACAGAAAGTTTTTCTGAAGTTGAGATAGGTTTACTCACATGTTTACATTTTTCCAAACCTACTCTCCTGAGTATATCAGCTGTGTATTTTTCCTGTGTCGGAAGTATACCATCTCTTATCTTTTTGACCTCTATTCCAAGAAAATAATGAAGATCTCCTAAACCTTGAGGGAAAATTCCAACTTAAGATCTTTAAGTAGACAAGTAGTGTCACTTGAACTTGAACTAGCAACAATAATATCATCAACATAAACAAGCACAAAAATAGTGACATTTCCTTTATTATAAAAGAACAATGAGGTGTCCGCCCTGGATGGTACATATCCAAGTTGTTGTAGCTGCATGCTCAATCGCGAATACCAAGCTCTGGGGGCCTGTTTTAAACCATATAAAGCTTTATCCAATTTACGAACATAATTTGGTGTGCTTCGATTTTCATAACCTGGTGGTTGCCGCATGAATACCTCTTCCTCAAGAACACCAAGAAGAAACGCGTTCTGAACATCTAGCTATCTTAAGCTCCAACCTCTGGAAACAGCAATAGACAAGACAAGTCAAATAGTAGCTGATTTAACAACTGTACTAAAAGTATCCTCATAATCAACGCCAAACCGTTGTTTGAATCCTTTAGCAACTAATCTAGCATTGTATCTGTCTATACTTCCATCAGCTTCTCTTTTTATCTTGTCAATGACATTCATGCCTCTTTGTGGTGATACTAGGTGCCACGTTTTATTTTTCATAAGTGCGTCATACTCACTATCCATGGCCTCCTTCCAATCTTTGTGAGTAAGGGCATCAACTAGATTAACTGGTTCACCAACAGTAGTGAGGAAAGCACGTTTTTTATCATACCTGATGGTACCATCTTTATATTCCTTTTCCTTAATAATACTTGATTGAGACCTTGTGTGACGTCGAAGAACTCTAGGTGCAGCAGAGGAGCCAGCCACAGAAGATCCAGCGGCCACGAAATCCTGCGCCAGATCGCCTGGTGGCGAAATCCACCTCGGGATCGGTCCACCAGCCGAAGCGCGCCGCGTGTCGCCCGCTCCCGTGGGCCGAGGACTCGTGGCAAGCGGAGAGTCGTCCCCGCCCCCGCCTGGGCTGGTGGGCTCCGTGATGTCGGCCACCGGGTCGCGTGACGCCTGCAACAGCAAGGAATCCTCCTCCGATCGAGCGCCAATGATTGCACTGGCGCCATGATTTTCCTGGGATCCCGCGCCAGATCTTCTGCTGGCAAGATCCTCCACGGGGCACGCGACGGCTGCTGCTTTGGCTGTTTCTGTCCACATAAAATCATGAGCTGCACCTGCACATATATCATTAGAGATGCAATTTTCTATGGATTTGTTCACATGGTCAGCTTTATCTAATTCACCCACGTGATCAGATATTGTGTCAAGGTCCGGAGGAAGTTCTATTTCAGCACGAAGAAGTGCGCCTGCATTGGGATGAAGTTTGGCAAACGGAAAAAGTGTTTGATCAAAAACTACATCTCGAGAAATATATATACGTCCAGTTGCAATTTCTAGGCACTTGTATCCCTTATGCAGAGTACTATAGCCAAGAAAGACACATTGGGTTAAACGAAACACAAGCTTATTATGATTATATGGACGCAAATTGGGGTAGCAAGCACACCCAAAAAATTTGAGAGAGTTGTAGTCGGATTTTTGATGATAGAGACGTTCCAATGGAGTAGAGTTGCCAATGACTCTACTACGAAGTTGATTAATGAGATATGTTGCTGTAATAAAAGCTTCATCCCAATATTTGAGTGGCATAGATGCATGGGCAAGTAATGAGAGGCCAACTTCAACAATGTGACGGTGTTTGCGCTCGGCAGAACCGTTCTGTTGATGGGCATGTGGTAAAGACACATCATGTTGAATGCCTATGCTACGGAAGAAAGAGTTGAGTTTTTCGTACTCCCCTCCCCAGTCACTTTGTACTGTCAGAATCTTTCTGTTAAAGTATCTTTCAACAAGTTTCTGAATCTCTTGGAAAATAGAGAAAACTTCAGATTTATATTTGAGTAAATAAATCCAAGTGAACCTGCTATAGTCGTCAATGAAACTAACATAGTATTTATTTTTTTCCAAAAGAATCTCTTGCATGATCACATACATCATTGAAAATAAGCTCTAAAAGAGCATGAGACACACTATTTGACTTGGGATAAGGAAGTTGGTGGCTCTTGGCACACTGACAAGCTTCACAAACTGACTCACTATTTTTACTATGTGACAAAGAGAGTATGTCTTTATTGACTACTTCCTTAATTATGATCGATGATGCATGTCCTAATCTTTGATGCTATCTTTCCAAGGATGGTTTGATGACAGAATAAACTTGATGACGTTTGCGACTAAGTGCTCCGGATGTGATGGGGTAGAGCCCTCCATGCATCTACCATGATGAAGAAGTTCCCTCGTTGCCCGATCCTTTATGAAAAAGTAATGAGGGTGAGTTTCAAAGAAGACATCTTCTATATCTAAATAGGAGCCCCCCACTACTTGATTTCTCTAGCTCCTCGTGCAGCCACGTCATCGTTATTTCTTCTGGCCGCACGATCTGATATCGATGCATTTCCTGACTGCTTTTGCCTATACGAAGCCAACAAGCTGGCCCATTAATTGTCACGCTAGACTTTTCCTATCCCGACCCATCTTTTCCTGCCCTCCCTTTCAGTTCCTTCTCCTTTAATCCCTCCCCACCTCCCGTGAGTCCATCTCCCTTCCCAGTCAACCCCGAGGAGTGCGGCCATAATAATCCTCCACCATCACTGCTGCAAGCGAGGAATAACACGGCCGCAGCCCCCATTACTTTGTGTGCGCACCGTCGGGTTCGATGGCAAGGAGCTGCAACGACCATGACACCGCCTGATTCAATGGTGGGGAGCTGCCCCAATAAATTCTGCAACCTAGCTACACTACCCATGCTCTTTGCCATCTTCAAATCCGCGTATGACGCCTTCACCTCTCGGCTGCCCGATGGAACTGAACCCACATTCGACCTATACGACCCCCGCCGTCGCAGGATTCACAGACGAGGAGCTGCGATGACTTGCCGCTGTTGGGTTCGATGGCGAGAATCTGCACCAGCCCCTTCTACAATTGCAGATCCACAACCCTCGCTCCCTCCCGCATCTTTCAAATCTCGCCAGATTTGCCACAAAGAAAAGGTGGGGGAAAAGATGATATTTTGTTTTCCTGCTGCATAATTGATCTGACTCAAAATTTGTCCAAGTGTTAATGAATAGTGCGCATTTGACATTTGTTAGGATGATAGTTCATGTAATTGGTATTGTCTGAAGAGGTTGTATTCCCAAAAAGATCATCATGAGATTTTGGGCGTTGCATAAATGATTGTAGTACAATTATGAAAGAAAAGTGATTGTGCTTTCTTAATTTTTTTGGTTCATTACAATTGTGACCTACACAACAAATAATTGGATCAACATGCTTTTGACTGTGTTATCCCTTCATTGTTGTATGGATAGGATGTTGACAGGTAAACGACAGCAATGGTTAAAAAATTCTTAGGATAATATATGATGGGCAAACAATCTAGCAAGGTAATGTTCTATACTTCATATTGTCATATGGCAAAAATGTCAACACTGATTAAATATTAGTCTACACATCAGGCCATCATGGTTAGAATCAGTATGATTGGAACCTTTACGATTCACTATGATGAGGTTAAAATGGAGATTATGCAGCCTACAGTAAACTTATTTACTTTTATGAAGGCATATAGCGATTTTACTGGATAGTTTGAGCAATAAGGATCCATGTTGTGTGTAGCCTTAAAACTTTCCTTACAATTTTTATGGAATGCTAGCACTGTTCATGTATCAAAAAGTTTATTCCTCTATTAAACGTGCCATGGCAGTTGGCATCCTACATTTGATACAATATATATGTTTCTGTTTCCTTCTTCCCAAAGCATATGCACTAATGACCTTTTCTTCACCTTTTTGTAGAGATCCACCAGGGACGATTGATGCCACAGCTGGATGTCAGTTTACTAAATAAATTATAGCCTCATGCATCTATATTTCCCTTCCATTTTTCCATTGTGCATGGTTAAACATTGAGATGTTTATATAGTGAGATATATACTTATATAAGTAGTTTCGGTACCTCGCTATTTTTTCAATGCTAACCCTGATTTATTAGCTTCGACGGGTACACTTTTCTGAACTCTTACTAGCTTTTGTGATTAGAGTATTTGGATTACATACAGATTATTAAGCACGTTACCGATTCTCTCTAGCATTTCATGAAATACTTCTTAGTTTGACTTCTCCCGAGGAAACTTGGAAGGGAGAGAGGTTTAGATGTCCTGTGTTCAGCAGGTTAACTGCACTTGCATGATCGTATAGTATTGTTATCTCTATTCAATGTCTTTTGATAATGAGGATTGCAGATTATTTGCAATTTCGAATTCGATAGTGGGATTTGCAAGTTGGCACCATTGGCTATCAACTAAACTGATATTGTTTTTGCTCTGGATGATATCTCGGTCACTACATGCAAATATTTTGTAGACAGTAATTGTCTGTTCAGAGTGTCACTATAACTTCTGCATTCTTCTACAGTGACACTTCATGTTGAGTGCACATGATTTATCACTTCATGTTCTATTTGTTTTGCAGCTCATAGATTATGCTTACTCTTTTAAAGTCATTTCTTATGCTAATTCTGCTAATAGGATGGAGTTTTTATTCTGGTATTCATGTTATCAAGATATTTGGCTTATTTGAGTTTGAGGAGAAATAAGCTAACTGCCCATGTCATTCTTTATTAGGACAATGTACTATTGACCCACAGCTGTATATGCAAGAAATTATTTAGGGCATGTGATTTGATGTATGGATTTGCACAACAAGAAACTGTTTCAATTTGTTCATTATAGATGCAAACTGTGATTTTGAGCTCAGTAAACAACCGAACTATTAATAGTTCATGAGTATTCCTCTGATTGCGCAAGTAAGCTAGAAAGCTGCTCAATTGTGCCACAATCTCATTCGTACGTGATGCATAACATCCCGCAGCAACGCGCGGGGTATCTTCTAGTTATTATCAGTGGCTAGGCGAGACATAGAGGCAAGATTTTTGTCAGCTTGTGAAACATGAAGGACGTCTTTAAGAACTAGATCACGTTTAAGGTTAGGGGAATTAATGAAAGCTTGGCCAATGTGACAAATATCCATACCTCCACCACTTGTCGCGGTGTGAATTTGGTCGTTGTCGTGGTATCTCTCCGGAGCGCGAGCTGCTCTAGCTCGCTGGTGACATGATCTGTTGCACCCGAGTCCACGTACCAGACGCCATCTCCTCCTCCTTCTTCACGGATGGCTGCAGCAACATGGCGATCATCGGGGACGTAGTCTTCATCATACTTGTGCCAACAATCCATGACCTCATGGCCTGACTTCTTGCACAGCTGGCAGCAAGGACGACGCGTTGGCTGTTGTTGTTGTTGTTGAAGCCGCCACCTCCCATGTTGTTGGTGAAGCCGCCGCGTCCTGGGTTGCCGCCACCACCAGATCGAGCACCCTAGCCCTGGTAGTTGCCATGAACACGACCGCCGCCGTTGGTGTTGCGACTCTGTCCCTGGTGACCGCGTCCATGACCGCGCCCACGAGACACTGAGTTGATGGAGGATTGTCTGATGTTGGTGTCGTGAGGGAGAGCAAGGCGAGCATCAAAGCTCAAGAGCTGGCTATACAGCTCCTGAACCGAGAATGGCTCAACCCTAGCAGCCAGGGCGAACACGACTGGATTGTAATCCAGATCGAGGCCAGCCATGATCTTGGAGACGATCTCGGGGTCAGGAAGAGGGACTCCGGTGCAGCATGCGACTTCATCTACGAGAGTTTTGATTTTGCCAAGATATTCTTCCATGGACATGTTACCTTTCTTTAGATTTGTGAGCTCGATGCGGGTGTTGATGGCCTGACTTTGGCTCTGGGTGGCAAACATGGCGTTGATGGCGCTCCATACTTCTGCTGGTGTCTAGAGTGTTGGAAATATGCCCTAAAGGCAATAATAAATTAGTTATTATTATTATATTTCCTTGTTCATGATAATCATTTATTATCCATGCTATAATTGTATTGATAGGAAACTCAGATACATGTGTGGGTACATAGACAACACCATGTCCCTAGTAAGCCTCTAGTTGACTAGCTCATTGATCAATAGATGGTTACGGTTTCCTGACCATGGACATTGGATGTCGTTGATAACGGGATCACATCATTAGGAGAATGATGTGATGGACAAGACCCAATCCTAAGCCTAGCACAAAGATAGTGTAGTTCGTATGCTAAAGCTTTTCTAATGTCAAGTATCATTTCCTTAGACCATGAGATTGTGCAACTCCCGGATACCGTAGGAATGCTTTGGGTGTACCAAACGTCACAACGTAACCGGGTGGCGATGAAGGTACACTACGGGTATCTCCGAAAGTGTATGTTGGGTTGGCATGAATCGAGACTGGGATTTGTCACTCCGTGTGACGGAGAGGTATCTCTGGGCCCACTCGGTAGGACATCATCATAATGTGCACAATGTGACCAAGGGGTTGATCACGGGATGATGTGTTACGGAACGAGTAAAGAGACTTGCCGGTAACGAGATTGAACAAGGTATCGGGATACCGACGATCGAATCTCGGGCAAGTATTATACCACTAGACAAAGGGAATTGAATACGGGATTGATTGAATCCTCGACATCGTGGTTCATCCGATGAGATCATCGTGGAACATGTGGGAGCCGACATGGGTATCCAGATCCCGCTGTTGGTTATTGGCCAGAGAGTTGTCTCGGTCATGTCTACGTGTCTCCCGAACCCGTAGGGTCTACACACTTAAGGTTCGATGACGCTAGGGTTATAAAGGAAGTTTGTATGTGGTTACCGAATGTTGTTCGGAGTCCCATATGAGATCCCGGACGTCACGAGGAGTTCCGGAATGGTCCGGAGGTAAAGATTTATATATGGGAAGTCCTATTTTGGCCACCGGAAAATGTTCGGGATTTTTCGGTATTGTACCGGGAAGGTTCTAGAAGGTTCTGGAGTGGGGCCCACCTGCATGGGGGACCAACATGAACATGGATAGTGGGGGCAAGGCCCCACACCCCTGGTCAAGGCGCACCAAGATCCCCCCTTAGAAGGAATAAGATCATATCCCGAAGGGATAAGATCAAGATCCCTAAAAAGGGGGGATAACAATCGGTGGGGAAAGGAAAGGATGGGATTTCTTTCCTCCCACCTTTGCCAATGCCCCAATGGACTTGGAGGGCAAGAAATAAGCCCCCTTCACCCCTATATATAGTGGGGAGGCGCATGGGAGCTGCACCCAAGTTCTGGCGCAGCCCTCCCCCTCTCCCAAGTTCTCCTCTTCTCCCGCGGTGCTTGGCGAAGCCCTGCAGGATTGCCACGCTCCTCCACCACCACCACGCCATTGTCACTACTACAAAAAGGGCTATAGATGGGATTGACACTAATGGCGCACCGGACAGGCGGTGCGCCATTAGTATATACTAATGGCGCACCACCTTCTGCTACGCCATTAGTGTTGAAACTACTAATGGCGCACCTAGCCCAAGGTGCGCCATTAGTATCAAAAAAAAAATTTGAACTAGTGCGCCTGTCCAAACATACTAATGGCGCATCCAGACGAAGTGCGCCATTACTAGTTGTAACTAGTAATGGCGCACCTGTCGGAAAGTGCGCCACTAATGTTGTTTTTTTATTATATTTTTTATTCTTTTTTTTTGCAAAACTACTAATGGCGCACTTCTCCACCGTGCGCCATTACTAGTTTAAACTAGTAATGGCGCACTCTGGAGCAGTGCGCCATTAGTATGTTTTTTTTTGCAAAACTACTAATGGCGCACCACCAGAAGGTGCGCCATTAGTAACCTGGATTACTAATGGCGCATTTGAGGTTGGTGCGCCATTAGTAAGTGGGCAGCAACAAGATATTTTGGACAGCCTCTCCTAGCCACACTCACTTTCTCCCCACTTCATTCTCTCCACCGCCTCCTCCTTGTATCGGGTGCCTCCTATTTTTCACCTCATTTCCACCATAGATTCATTCAAATTAAGTGGTTAAATTACCTTGTTTTGATAGGTAAGTAAGGGGGGAAGCTATATTTATGTTGTTCTCCCTACAACAATGTGCACATGCACTTTTTATGGCCTAGCTAGATCTATGTATGTTCGTGGTGTTGCATATGTTTGTGGTGTTGCATATGTGTTTGTGTTTTTAGGTTTACCGGTATTTGAAATGCGATAGTTGCCAATATTTTGCCGGAATGTTGATTCATTTCCGTTTCGACGAGAATTTTGGCATTAAGCATTCTTTTTGGTCCTATTTTTAGGGAAAGTCATGCCAAAAATTTTCTTGGTTCTAAAATATCGTTTTGCTCTACCCCGCAGGCGACCATGGTCCGCACGATGACCGAAGGCATCGTGAATAGGTTTTTGAGGTCCGCGAAGGCTGAGATGCTTCAAAAGAACGAGACGGAGATAAGATGTCCGTGTCGAAGATGCAAGCTGAAGAGCCTTATTGCGGACCCGGATTCCGGGCAGGTGCGGGACTACCTGCTCTTGCGTGGTTTCATGGATGGCTATCGGTGGCAAGGTGATGAAGATGACTACGAAGTCGTCCATGGGGGCCGGGCAAGAAATGAGGAAGGGAAGCAAGACAACCATCGCGGCTCGGGCGGGCGAGAAGACGAAGAATCCCCAGGAGATGATCATGACGGTGATGATGTACACAGTCATCATGTAGAAGATGCAGGACGTGATGATGAGGAAGATGCCGGAGCAGACGACGGGCATGATCATGAAGATGATGATGCCGGCGGAGCAGACGACACTGGACCATCGATGGGCTGGGTGCAGGACCCTCATATTCAAGAGCTGCTTCTCAAGCAGACGGATAACGCAAGAGCTGCCGCCCGAGAGAAAGCCAAGATGGATCAACTTGAGTTAGACGCGGTTACTCCATTGTATGAAGGATGCATGCCCAAGGATACCCGCCTGAAAGTAATGCTCATGGCTCTGGAGATGAAGGTAAAACACAAAATGACCGACGCATGCTTCGACGAGAACATGTCATTCTAGCACGAACGTCTTCCCAAGGGGAACAAGTGCCCAACCAGTTTGGAGGAGGTGAAGAAAATCATGTGTCCTCTCGATTTACCGCGCGTGAAATACCATGTGTGCATGAACAATTGCATCATTTATCGGGACGAGCACGCGGAGTCTACCATATGTCCGGTGTGCGGCGTCACTCGATACAAGAAGAGGAAGAAAGCTCCTCAAAAAGTGGTGTGGTACTTTCCGATCACTCCTCGTCTACAGCGGTATTTCGCGGACCCTACGGTAGCAAAGCTCCTGCGTTGGCACGTGGATAGGGAGGAGAAGAAGCGAGAAGATGACGCAAATGATCCGGAGATAGATAAAAAAGATAAGATGCTGAGTCACCCTAAGGATGCGAGCCAGTGGCAAGCGTTGAACTTCGAATACCCAGAATTTGGGAACGATCCAAGGAACATTGTGCTGGGCGCGAGCACCGATGGAGTCAATTCGTTTGGCAGCCAGAGAAGCACACATAGCACCTGGCTTGTGTTTGTGTGGATGTACAACCTTCCCCCCTGGTTGTGCATGAAGAGGAAGTACATTCACATGAGTATGCTAATTGAAGGGCCGAAACAACCAGGGAACGACATCAATCTGTATCTGGGGCTGCTGAAAGAGGAGCTTGACACGCTCTGGAAAACGCCAGCCAATACGTGGGATGCCGCAGAGAAAGAATATTTCCCTATGAGAGCCGCACTGCTCACGACGGTGCACGACTATCTCGGTTACGGATATCTCGCGGGGAAGGTAGTCCACAGATTTTCTGGATGCGTAAGGTGCATGGATGATACAACGTATCGCCAGCTAGATAGAGATCCCGGGTCTTCGAAAACCGTGTTCATGGGGCATCGAAGGTGGCTTCGCGACGATGACCCATGGAGGAAAAGCAAGGATCTGTTCGATGGTGAAACCGAACCCCGAAAACGCCCGTGTACGAGGACCGGCGAGGAAATAGACAAGCTGTTGAAAAATTGGAAAGACTGCCCACTGCCGGGAAAGAAGCAAAAGGCGCCAGAGCCGGGAAAGAAGCAAAAGGCGCCATAGCCGCTGCTGAAGGTATGGAAAACGAGGTCTGTTTTCTGGGACTTGCCATACTGGAAGATCCACCGTGTGCCTCACAGCCTTGATGTCATGCATATCACGAAGAACGTGTGCGAGAGTCTGCTTGGTACCCTGCTCAACATGCCAGAGAGGACCAAAGATGGGCCAAAAGCAAGGGCAGACTTGAAATCAATGGGCATCAGGCAGGAGCTTCACTCTAATGATGATGATGATGATGATGATGATGATGATGAGGCGAAGCAGGACACAGAAAGTCGTCGCAAAGGCAAAAAGGCCAAGAAGACCGGAAATGACTACCCTCCCGCGTGCTTCACTCTAAGTCAGGAGGAGATCGAGCAGTTTTTCACCTGCCTCGTAGGAGTAAAACTTCCTTACGGTTACGCGGGGAAGATAAGCAGATACCTAGACCCAGCGAAGCAGAAGTTCAGCGGGATGAAGTCTCACGACTGTCACGTGCTGATGACGCAGATACTTCCAGTTGCAATCCGTGGGATCATGGACGCGCACGTCCGTAAAATGCTATTTGGCCTATGCAACTTTTTCGACGTCATCTCTCGGAAGTCGATTGGCGTGAGGCAACTCAGAAGGCTACAGGAAGAGATCGTGGTCATACTATGCGAGCTTGAGATGTACTTCTCGCCTGCATTCTTCGATGTTATGGTGCATCTGCTGGTCCATATCGTGGAGGATATCATCCAACTCGGGCCGACGTTCCGGCACAGCATGATGCCGTTCGAAAGGATGAATGGTGTCATCAAAGGATACGTTCGGAACATGTCACGTCCAGAAGGAAGTATAGCCAGGGGCTTTCTGACCGAAGAGTGCATCTCCTACTGCACGAATTATCTAGGCATCGAGAACCCCGTTGGTCTGCCCGTCAACAGGCACCTCGGCAGGCTCGCTGGATGGGGTCACCATGAGGGTCGCCGCGAAATGCATGTCGACTTCGAGGGTCGACTCGCCGACTTTGAAAGAGCAAACCTAGTCGCGCTACAACACATAGACGTGGTCGATCCTTGGGTGGTAGAGCACAAAACCTTTATTGAGAAGACGTACAATGACCGAGGCCAACAGAGGATGGACGGAGATATACTCAAAGAGCACAACTCATGTTTCACGCGTTGGTTCAAGCAGAAGCTTCTGTCGTACCCTTTACATGAGGATTCTTCCGCGGAAGAACAACTCATATTCGCCTTGTCACAGGGCGCCGAGCACAACCTGATGACCTATGAGGCGTACGATATCAACGGCTACACATTCTACACCGAGGACAAGGACATGAAGAGCGATGGTTATCAGAACTCCGGGGTAACGATGGAATCCTACACCGGTAAGGACAAGGACAGATACTACGGAAGGATCGAGGAGATCTGGGAGCTGAGCTACGCTGGAGAGAAGGTGCCGATGTTCCGTGTCAGATGGGCCAAGAGCGTCCTAAAAGAAGACCGATATTTCACCACCATGGTTATACC
>NC_041385.1:785204475-785205042 GCF_002162155.2 Triticum dicoccoides | reverse complement strand
GATATTTTTTAAAAAAATATTATTGTCTTATAAAAAAATATTACTGTTATGATTTAAACAAGTTTGAACATATTTAAACACAAATAAGTATCAAACAGCATTTTAAATGCATAAAAAAATTGTGGAGCCTGGGAATCAAACCCAGGACCTCCTGGTGTGAGAACTGGCTGCTGACCAGTCGAGCTAGTAGAGGGAACTTGATGTGGATAAGGTCAGGTGGAAGATAACCTGTTGGCTCGAGCAGAAATCAAAAAAAATACTAATGGCGCACCAGGGCGAGGTGCGCCATTAGTATCGATGTACTTATGGCGCACCGAGGTGTGGTGCGCCATTAGTATTGTGCCGCCCCCACCATCCATACTTCCTCCCCGGTCCTCGATCCCCTTCCCCTCTCCTCTCCCTCGCCCTCTCCCTCGATCCCCTTCCCCTCTCCTCTCCCGACACCGCCGCCTCGACGCCGCCCCGCCGCCTCGACGCCGCCTCGACGCCGCCCCGTCGTCCTCTTCTCCGCCACGCCACCTCTTCCCCCTCCACCTCGCGCCCTCCGCCGCGCGGATCCCTCGCCGC
>NC_041385.1:785189290-785204353 GCF_002162155.2 Triticum dicoccoides | reverse complement strand
GCCACCCTAGTTTGTTTTCCCCTTCTCGCGTGCTCTCTGGTGCCCTCTGGCCTGTGCCATGCACCTACCATACGTCGCACCGATGCCATGCCGCCATGCCTCCCAACCACCACCAGCTCCCCCCCACACCGCGACGTGACCCTAGATTGCCAGCTCCCGCCGCACGTGTGTGTGCGCCTAAACCCTCTGCCTTGCTCCGGCAGCCATGCCGCATTGGAACGCCAGATTTTGAATCCACGGCAAGAGGCCGGCGTGTGCCAACTTGACCCCACTTGTCATAAACCGTCCGCTGGCTAGCTCAGCGGCGACAGAGATTAATTTCTGAAATTGCAGAGAGCCTTCTATGGTTTGGAAATTCATAACCAACACATATGAACTGAAAAAATAAATGCAATCAACATGTTTACAAAAGTATCGCCTATCCGTTCATGTCATTTGCATTCATGACAAAAACACTATTATACCTCTTGAGGTTAACTAACTTTCATGGGTATTTTTAGTAATTACTAGTGCATTTCTGTGCGGGGTCAACATATTATACCTTGCAACACTCACAAAGATAAACAAATTTGAAGACCTCCAGGGGGAGCCAATCATGTGAGAGGATAGCTAAAATGGCTAGAACCCTGACTTGGGGGTAACCACTCAAGAAAACGTGCCGCAAATGATATGAATGCAATCCATCAGGGAGATAACTTCCTGAATGGCAATCACCCATGGATTTCCTCCCGGAATGAAATTATAGTAACATCATCTGTACCTGAAAAACGTGGTGAAAGTGCATTGTTGCCCAATGGTTGTCTTGGTGCAGATGACAATAGGGTTTGTGAGGGTTAAAGTCGATTACCTAGTTTATCTCATGATATTGCCTCTCGGTGATTGACTATATGAGGCAGGAATAGATCGGTGATTAACTATTTCTTTGTAGTTGTAGAAACATTTTTTTGGTAACTCTCATATACTCTGATGAGTCACTCTATTTCTCTTTCATTGGCACATACATCAATTTCGACTAGATCACAATCATGTGTCGTGCAATTCCAGATCCCCGGTTAGCTTTATTGCTTATTTCCAAATTTACACAGTACTAGTCTGTTAATACTTGTTTTGAGGGTACTTTTACTTCTTCTTTCCTGAGTTTTATTAGTGTACTTTTACTGTCCTCCATAGGTGATGTGTGAACCATTGCTTATGCCGATCGACTTACCGACTACCTATTTAATTGGTTTTCTTTTAAATCTTATAGTTCCTGTTGATTATAAACTGGCCGGCCGCGATCAATCAGTTGGTATTGATTTTGTCAGCAGACTTTGAGGTCAGTTTAACCTATCATTTTTTAACAGTACTCAACTATTTCAATCTATCCTTATTTCTGTCAGCAGACTTTGAGGTCAGTTGGTATTGATTGTGTTGGGCTATGGGGATTTTGAGCTGTTTTCTGACTTGTACTATAAATGGATTTGGTTGTAATAGAAATGACATTTTCTCTACTCAAACTCATTATATTGGAATTATTTGAAGATGTGTGGTGTTAGCCTATCGGTAATAATTATGTGTTAGTGTGAGTTTATTCTTCCTGTGAGCATTCTAATTTTGTTTCTCTGGATTCAAGCAATGGGTTTGGACTTGCAAGATTCAGTTCACAAGTACTTGTGGGCTAGCTTTGGCTTTTAGCCTAATGAGGTCTCTTACTTATGACAGTTCATTTGTCAGTGTAATAAGTTAGAAACTGCTACTATGTCTCTAGAGGCCTCGGCATATATTGTTTCACCTCTTCACATGCCAATGTATTTTCCATGTTGTGATGGAGGCCTTTTTTGCCTTGTCCACCCGAGAGGCCCTTGAGTTTGCTGGAATGTCGATTAACTTCCGTTCCAGCAAATTCGGGAATTTCAGCATGACCTTTGCTGAAAATAGGACATATGAGGTACTTGTGACTAATGCATGGGACGGGGTACTTGTGACTAATGATGAAAGCTTAGGCTTTTAGGGTGCCTCGGCATCGAAAAACCCTCAATGATAAAAGCTTAGCTTTTAGGATGCCTCGGTGTCGACAAACCCAAAATGATGAGACCATGATCTTGTTCCTTGACAATAACCAACTTTTTGACCAAACTTTGTTCCTATTTAGAGAGAAACATGGCCAACAATGATCAGGCCGGTGGTTCGGGCGGCAATGCATTCTGGAAGTTGTCCCAGGAGATGGAGGAACAACCTCACTTGTATGAGGACGCCGCCTTCCCCACCGATCCTGAGACCACTGATGGTACCGCCGAGGATGACCCCACTGATGCCACCACTGATGGTGCCGCCGAGGATGCCACCACTGATGATGGCGGCGCACGCACAGATGGCAGCCAACAGAAGAGGCAACGGAAGGACCAGCGCCCGACCGTGCTCCGCACCCTCAAGGAGGAAGTTACTGAAGTGGACTCCGACGGGAATCCAACGGCGCCCGAACAAATAGTCAAGGGGTACTTGCTTCAGCTCGGGTGCATTCTCCGGAGCACCGTCTCGATCAACACCGAGAACCTGAGGCATCCTGACCGAGGGAATTTGCGCAACCTCCTCTTCACGAAGCTGCACGAACGATACAAGTTCCCCGCTGCTTTTGAAAACACAAGCCTCAAAGGGAATAAAGTGAACAATGCTGCCCTCACGAAGATGAGCAAGGCCCTGTCTACTTGGAAAAGCAATGTGAAGAGAATGATCGAGAAAGGTGAGAGTTATGAGAAGATCAAGGAGAAAAATCCTTCGATCACCGAAGATGACTACAACGACCTCAAGATCAATTGCTCGAGCACCGCAAACTCCCAATCAAGTCAGTGGGGGAAAGAAATGCGGGAGCTGAACTTAGGGGAAGACAAACTCGGTCCCGGCGGTTACAGAGTGGCGGAGCCTATATGGGACAAGGAGGACGCGGAGTGTGCCGAGCAAGGCCTACCGCCCCGTTTTGAGAAATACAGCGGTAACAAGCAGACCAGGAACTTTGTCAGGGCCCGGTACAAGGAGGACCCGATAACAAAGGAGCTTACCACGGATCCGAAGACCAGGGCGCTTGAGCTTGTTCTGGTAAGGAATACACCCCCGCGTAATTAGCTCCATATGGTTGCATTCTAATTAATGAAGCCAAATTTCTAAATGGTTCACATTCCTTCCGCAGGCGACTGAAAGCAGTAGCGCGGGGTCGACTATGAGCAACCCTTGGGACACCACTCTAAATAGGGCGTTGAATGTAATGAAGAACAAGGATAAGCTCAGTAAGCCGATGTCATCTGGTCATGTGGCCGGCAAAGGCTTGTCCACAAAATGGGGGTCATACTATACCGCTGGTGTGCGGAAGGAGAAAAAGACCAGCTCGGAAAGCCAGGCGCGCGAGGTTCAAGAACTCAAGGCACAGGTGGCGCGGATTCCGGAGATTGTCCAAGAGCAAGTGGAACAACGACTCGGAGCGACGATCACCGCCATTGTGCCTACCTTGATCCAGGGGTTGAGTGCGTGGATTGCGGGCGGCCAACAGGGGCCGCCCCCGATTCCTAGCTTCACGGCCAGCAACTCGCAGAATGCGATGGCGGGGCCATTGGTGTCTCCGGCGGAGGCGGCATTGGTGTCTCCGACGCCGGCACGGGAGCTTAATGCACCCGAGTGTATGCCGGCCGGCGCCTCTGCAGCAAGCGGCCCCTCCGTCAACTGCACGCCCACCGTTAGCGGTGCCTCGACATTAGCCGAGCTTGACGCCATCATCACGGTAACTAATTAAGCCTCCCTCGGCCGAGGACTTCATCTCCTTGCCTTTGACTGGGCATCCCTGACGCCCTACATGTTTTCGCAGGGCGCCGCCGACGTTCCGTGCACTCTCCTACACTTCGTGAACAACGAGTTGGTCGATGTCGCCAAGGGCCAAATTGTTCAACCGGGCAACCCCTTGTTCCACGGTACCCAGATGCCACCCAACTTGTTTAGGGTTCAACTGGTTCGGGTGCTGCCAGGCTGCGACAAGTTGTTACCTCCGATTCGACCCGTCGGGGCCGACGATGATGACGTGATGACCCTCAGCGCCTTCCTGAGCTGGCCCCTGCTTTGGCCGAAGAGCCAGATTCATTTGGGGGCGGGGGACACCACCCCAAAGACAACACCGCCAGTCGTGCCGGCGCCAAGTCGGCCCCATGGCAAGACCGCCGCAACTGTGCCGGACATCCCTATGCCACTGGATCCAAACATGCATATGGCACAGGATCAGAACGACTACGACGACGATACATTTGGCAACGTCGATCAGTACTTTGCCGAACATGGGTACGATGGCGACTTCATGGGGGCTCCTTCTCAAGAACCCAAGCCAACAAAAGACGTGCGCGATCTAGCTGGTACCTCGGAGAAGCCAAGTTGCAACAGGCGTCGTCTGCCGTTCAGCTCTCAGGAGACGCCTCCAGCTGCCGACTTCACCGAGCCTCAGATAGGCGAGGTGCGAAATATTATCAGCCCAAACACACTCAAGAAGGTGGTCTGTGAGCAGAACTCGGTCCCATTACAGGAGAAGAAGAAGGCACGCAAAAGAAAGACTAACAAGGGTGCGAGCCAGCCGGCACCGATTACGATCCGTGCTCAGGACGGGCCACCTTCACCTGAGGATATCTCGAGGAGGGTGCATGTGGCTGGTAGGGCGATGCTACCGACAAATATGCTCAATGCTGCAACCGGTGCTATGCGGAGTCTGCATGACAGTGTTCTTTCTTTAGAGAAGTGGCATCTCAGAGAGAAGGATGTGGCATACCCGGTTTTCGCGGCCAAGGTGCCAGAGGGCAAGGGCTTTGTGGATAACTCCATCGGGCGTACGATCGTCCTGCGGTTTGATGACATCCACGCTATGATGAACCTTCATCCGCTGCACTACACCTTCGTCTGGCTATTTTCGCTGAGTATAGAGATGCGGATCATTCGCGACAAGACCCCGGACATCGTGATAGTTGACCCCTTCTACATGCGTGCCAAGATCTTGGGCAGCGCTGGGGACCGGCAAGTCGCGAGTTCTTACCTCGAAGGCGTCATTCTAGCAAACCAAGATAAGGATAACTTCCTCGTGCCTTACTTTCCCGAGTAAGTCCTCCCCTCAACCGGCCCGTAACATATGAATTCTTAGATTTCAATCATTTTTCTTTTAACATTCCGTGTTTTCTGCAGTGACACACATTGCACGCTCATCCTCCTAAGCCCCAAACATTCCATGGCCACGTATTTCGACCTGGACCGTCAGTCGAACGTAGACTACACAAATGTCAAGAAGGTTCTTGATGATGTTCTCCCCGGCTACGCCAAATCTGGAGGCACCTTCACCAGGCCTATTCGTAAGTACGGCAAGCACGTGTTCTCCCACAATACGATGTTCTGCTGCGTCAAGCAGCCGCCTGGCGGACAGAAGGGTGCCTACTATGCCATCCATCACATGCGGGCGATCGTACGGGACCATCATCAACTTCGGCTACCGAGTAAACTCAAAGATTGGGCAAAGAGCGTGTCGGCAATCCAGGATGCGGACCTCCGACAAGAATTCTTTCGCATCCAGTCGGAGTTTGCGGAAATCATCCATCAAGATGTCCTTCGTACCTCGGGGCAGTTCTACCTCAGAAATCAGCCGTCCAACAGTGACATCGACACAATGCTACAAATGCAGGCTGACAACGCCCGTTCTTTCATGACTCCCACGATAGACGGCGGCTTCATCCACGCTCCGGCCCCTTGAGTCGAGTCGAAAGCAGTGATTTTGTGTCTGGTTCTGAAACATCAATTGGCTCATGTTGTAATTAAACATTAATGAACTTGTAGTATGTCTCTTTGGTTTCGAGAGTCGTTCAACTTAGATGTAATCGATGCTATTAATGTCTTGCTTTTCTCTTCCGATCTTTTTGTTGCATACTTATATATTGCTTATGTATTGTCTATGAATTGGTACTAACGTTTCGTTTGGCTAGTGCATAGCGATGCCGACGTATGTCGTGTACAAGGGTAAGGTTCCCGGAGTCTACGACGACTGGGAGGAGTGTCGGAGACAGGTTCACCGATTCAGCGGTAACAGTTACAAAGGGTACACCACTAGGGCCGAGGCCGAATCTATATACGCCCGCTATCTAGCGGGAGAGGGGAGGGAGCGTTGGAGGAACCGGATGAAGACGAGTTTCATCGTGATGATGCTCATCGTGATGATCGCAGCTCTCTTCTATGTGATGGTAGTTTAGATGATCGATATCGACTTGTAATGTGAAGACAAACTCGCTACTCGCGGTCTCGAGACTTGTAATATAATGTTCTATCTTTGTTCGGTCTTTTCAATTTGGAGACTAATATGATGAATTGTATTCAGAGACTAATCTTATATTGTATTCGATGAATCTGTTGTTGATGTGTGCTGTCTATATTTTGCCCAATTATACATTTTGTAACCTGTGCAAAAAACAGAAATAAAAAAATAAAAAAACCTAATATTCATACTAATGGCGCATCACACCACAGTGCGCCATTAGTATGCCAAAGGATACTAATGGCGCATCATTAGACAGTGCGCCATTAGTATGCCGAAGTTACTAATGGCGCATCTTGCTGTTGTGCGCCATTAGTATGCCAAAGCACCTGGGTATACATGGCCCCCTGGGAGGCATAGTAATGGCGCACTGTTGTATATACTAATGGCGCATCCAGTGGTGCGCCATTAGTAAACTAGATACTAATGGCGCACTAGTGGTGCGCCATTAGTAAAATATACTAATGGTTTGGCACTAATGGCGCACCACTGATGCGCCATTAATGGCCAAATTAGGTGCGCCATTAGTAGGCCTTTTCCTAGTAGTGTGTGCTGCTGCTGGATGGAGTCTTCCCCAACCTCTCCCTCTCTCCTTGCTGGATCAAGGCATGGGAGATGTCACCGGGTTGTACGTGTGTTGAATGCGGAGGTGCCGTCCGTTCGGCACTAGGATCTCCGGTGATTTGGATCACGACGAGTACGACTCCTTCAACTCCGTTCTCTTGAACTCTTCCGCTTAGTGATCTACAAGGGTATGTAGATGCACTCTCCTTCCCCTCGTTGCTGGTTTCTCCATAGATAGATCTTGGTGACACGTAGGAAAATTTTGAATTTCTGCTACGTTCCCCAACAGTGGCATCATGAGCTAGGTCTATTGCGTAGATTCTTTGCACGAGTAGAACACAAAGTAGTTGTGGGCGTTGATCTTGTTCAATATGCTTACCGTTACTAGTCCAATCTTGATTCGGTGGCATTGTGGGATGAAGCGGCCCGGACCGACCTTACACGTACACTTACGTGAGACAGGTTCCACCGACTGACATGCACTTGTTGCATAAGGTGGCTAGCGGGTGCCAGTCTCTCCCACTTCAGTCGGATCGGATTCGATGAAAAGGGTCCTTATGAAGGGTAAATAGCAATTGACATATCACGTTGTGGTTTTTGCGTAGGTAAGAAACGTTCTTGCTAGAAACCCATAGCAGCCACGTAAAACATGCAAACAACAATTAGAGGACGTCTAACTTTTTTTTGCAGGGTATGCTATGTGATGTGATATGGCCAAGAAGAATGTGATGAATGATATGTGATGTATGAGATTGATCATGTTCTTGTAATAGGAATCACGACTTGCATGTCGATGAGTATGACAACCGGCAGGAGCCATAGGAGATGTCTTTATTTATTGTATGACCTGCGTGTCATTGAACAATGCCATGTAATTACTTTACTTTATTGCTAACCGGTAGCCATAGTAGTAGAAGTAATAAGTTGGCGAGACAACTTCATGGAGACACGATGATGGAGATCATGATGATGGTGATCATGATGATGGAGATCATGGTGTCATGCCGGTGACGATGATGATCATGGAGCCCTGAAGATGAAGATCAAAAGGAGCAAAATGATATTGGCCATATCATGTCACTTTTTGATTGCATGTGATGTTTATCATGTTTATGCATCTTATTTTCTTAGAACGGCGGTAGTAAATAAGATGATCCCTCATTAAAATTTCAAGAAAGTGTTCCCCCTAACTGTGCACTGTTGTGAAAGTTCGTCGTTTCGAAGCACCACGTGATGATCGGGTGTGATAGATTCTTACATTCACATACAACGGGTGTAAGCCAGATTTACACACGCGAAACACTTAGGTTTACTTGACGAGCCTAGCATGTAAGACATGGCCTCGGAACACAAGAGACCGAAAGGTCGAGCATGAGTCATATAGTAGATACGATCAACATGAAGATGTTCACCGATGATGACTAGTACATCTCACGTGATGATCGGACACGGCCTAGTTGACTCGGATCATGTAATCACTTAGATGACTAGAGGGATGTCTATCTGAGTGGGAGTTCATTAGATGAACTTAATTATCCTGAACATAGTCAAAAGCCCTTTGCAAATTATGTCATAGCTCGCGCTTTGGTTCTACTGTTTTAGATATGTTCCTAGAGAAAATATAGTTGAAAGTTGACAGTAGCGATTATGCGATCAGTAGAAAGCTTATGTCCTTAATGCACCGCTCAGTGTGCAGAACACCAAACATCGTCTGTGGATGTTGCGGACATCGGGCATGCACGTCTTGATAACTACGTGATAGTTCAGTTAACGGTTTAGAGTTGAGGCACCAAAGACGTTTTCGAAACATCGCGGAACATATGAGATGTTTCGAGGCCTGAAATTGGGATTTCAGGCTCATGCCCACGTCACGAGGTATAAGACCTCCGACTTTTTTTTCTTAGCCTGCAAACTAAGGGAGAAAAGCTCAATCGTTGAGCTTGTGCTCAGATTGTCTAAGTGCAACAATCACTTGGATCAAGTGGGAGTTGATCTTCCAGATGAGATAGTGATGTTTCTCCAAAGTCATTGACGCCGAGCTGCTAGAGCTTCATGATGAACTATAACATATCAGGGATAGATATGATGATCCTTGAGGTATTCACGATGTTTGACACCGCGAAAGTAGAAATCAAGAAGGAGCATCAATTGTTGATGGTTGGTGAAACCACTAGTTTCAAGAAGGGCAAGGGCAAGAAGGGATACTTCATGAAACGGCAAATCAGCTGCTGCTCCAGTGAAGAAACCCAAGGTTAAACCCAAACCCGAGACTAAGTGCTTCTCTAATAAGGGGAACAGCCACTGGAGCAGAATTACCCTAGATACTTGGTATATGAGAAGGTTGGCAAGGTCGATAGAAGTATATTGGATATACATTATGTTAATGTGTACTTTACTAGTACTCCTAGTAGCACCAGGGTATTAGATACCGGTTCGGTTGCTAAGTGTTAGCAACTCGAAATAAAAGGTTGTGGAATAAACGGAGACTAGCTAAAGGTGAGCTGACGATATGTGTTGGAAGTGTTTCCAAGTTTGATGTGATCAAACATCACACGCTCCCTCTACCATCAAGATTAGTATTAAACCTGAATAATTGTCATTTGGTGTTTGCGTTGAGCATAGACATGATTGGATTATGTCTATCGCAATACGGTTATTCATTTAAGGAGAATAATGGTTACTCTATTTATTTGAATAATACCTTCAATGGTCTTGCACCTAAAGGAATGGTTTATTGAATCTCAATCGTAGTGATACACATTTTCATGCCAAAAGATATAAGATAGTAATGATAGTACCACCTACTTGTGGCACTGCCATGTAAGTCATATTGGTATAAAACGCATGAAGAAGCCCCATGTTGATGGATCTTTGGACTCACTCGTTTTTGAAAAGATTGAGACATGCAAACCATGTCTATTGGTATGTACGCATGAAGAAACTCCATGCAGATGGATCGTTTGGACTCACTTGATTTTGAATCACTTGAGACATGCAAATCATACCACATGGGCAAGATGACTAAAAAGCCTCGTTTTCAGTAAGATGGAACAAGAGAGCAACTTGTTGGAAGTAATACATTTTGATGTGTGCTGTCCAATGAGTGTCGAGGCACGCAGTGGATATCGTTATGTTCTTACTTCACAGATGATTTGAGTAGATGCTAAGTGTATTTACTTGATGAAACACAAGTCTGAATCATTGAAAGGTTCAAGTAATTTCAGAGTGAAGTTGAAGATCATCGTGACAAGAGGATAAAATGTCTATCATATGATCATAGAGATGAGTATTTGAGTTACGAGCTTTGGCACGCAACAAAGACATTGTGAAAATTGTTTCACGA
This sequence comes from Triticum dicoccoides, assembly GCF_002162155.2. Classification (NCBI taxonomy): domain Eukaryota; kingdom Viridiplantae; phylum Streptophyta; class Magnoliopsida; order Poales; family Poaceae; genus Triticum; species Triticum dicoccoides. Next base: position 785,194,151 of record NC_041385.1, on the reverse strand, counting down.
TTAATACCGCCTGGAACACCATAGTGTGATGGTGTGTCCGAACGTCATAGTTGCACCCTATTGGATATGGTGTGTACCATGATGTCTCTTATCGAATTACCACTATCGTTCATGGGTTAGGCATTAGATACAACCGCACTCACTTTAATAGGGCACCACGTACTTCCATTGAGACGACACCGTTTGAACTATGGTTTGGAGAAACCTAAGTTGTCGTTTCTTGAAAGTTTGGGGCTGCGACACTTATGTGAAAAAGTTCATCGTGATAAGCTCGAACCCAAAACGGATAAATACATCTTCATAGGACACCCAAAAAAGTTGGGTATACCTCCTAATTCAGATCCGAAAGCAATAGGGATTGTTTCTTGAATCGGGTCCTTTCTCGAGAAAAGTTTGTCTCGAAGAATTGAGTGGGAGGATGGTGGAGACTTGATGAGGTTATTGAACCGTCACTTCAACAAGTGTGTAGCAGGGCACAGGAAGTTGCTCCTGTGGCACCTACAGCAATTGAAGTAGAAGCTTATGATAGTGATCATGAAGTTTTGGATCAAGTCACTACCGTACCTCGTAGGGTGACATGGATGCGTACTGCTTCAGAGTGGTACGGTAATCCTGTCTTGAAGGTCATGTTGCTAGACAACAATGAACCTACGAGCTATGGAGAAGCGATGGTGGGCCCAAATTCCGACAAATGGTTAGAAGCCATGAAATCCGAGATAGGATCCATGTATCAGAACAAAGCATGGACTTTGGTGGACTTGCCCAATGATCGGCAAGCCATTGAGATAAATGGATCTTTAAGAAGAAGACGGACGTGGACGGTAATGTCACCGTCTATGAAGCTCAACTTGTGGCGAAGAGTTTTTCACAAGTTCAAGGAGTTGACTACGATGAGATTTTCTCATCCGTAGCGATGCTTAAGTCCGTCTGAATCATATTAGCATTAGCTGCATTTATGAAATATGGCAAATGGATGTCAAAACGAGTTTCCTTACCAATCTTCGTAAGGAAAGGTTGTATGTGATACAATCAGAAAAGTTTTGTCGATCCTCGGGATGCTAAAAGGTATGCTGGCTCCAGCGATCCTTCTAAGGAATGGAGTAAGCATCTCGAAGTTGGAATGTGCGCTTTGATGAGATGATCAAAGATTTTGGGTTTATACAAAGTTCATGAGAAACTTGTATTTCCAAAGAAGTGAGTGGGAGCACTATAGAATTTCTGATGAGTATATGTTGTTGACATATTGTTGATCAGAAATGATGTAGAATTTCTGGAAAGCATATAGGGTTATTTGAAAGGTGTTTTTCAATAGAAAACCTGGATTAAGCTATATTTCTGGAAAGCCTCCTCTTTTTCACCTCATTTCCACCATAGATTCATTCAAATTAACTGGTTAAATTACCTTGTTTTGATAGGTAAGTAAGGGGGGAAGCTATATTTATGTTGTTCTCCCTACAACAATGTGCACATGCACTTTTTATGGCCTAGCTAGATCTATGTATGTTCGTGGTGTTGCATATGTTTGTGGTGTTGCATATGTGTTTGTGTTTGGAGGTGTACCGGTATTTGAAATGCGATAGTTGCCAATATTTTGCCGGAAAATGTTGATTCATTTCCGTTTCGGCGAGAATTTTGGCATTAAGCATTCTTTTTGGTCCTATTTTTAGGGAAAGTCATGCCAAAAATTTTATTGGTTCTAAAATATCGTTTTGCTCTACCCCGCAGGCGACCATGGTCCGCACAATGACCGAAGGCATCGTGAATAGGTTTTTGAGGTCCGCGAAGGCCGAGATGCTTCAAAAGAACGAGACGGAGATAAGATGTCCGTGTCGAAGATGCAAGCTGAAGAGCCTTATTGCGGACCCGGATTCCGGGCAGGTGCGGGACCACCTGCTCTTGCGTGGTTTCATGGATGGCTATCGGTGGCAAGGTGATGAAGATGACTACGAGGTCATCCATGGGGGCCGGGCAAGAAATGAGGAAGCGCAGCAAGACAACCACCGCGGCTCGGGCGGACGAGAAGACGAAGAATCCCCAGGACTTGATCACGACGGTGATGCTGTACACAGTCATCATGTAGAAGATGCAGGACATGATGATGAGGAAGATGCCGGAGCAGACGACGGGCATGATCATGAAGATGATGATGCCGGCGGAGCAGACGACGCTGGACCATCGATGGGCTGGGTGCAGGACCCTCATATTCAAGAGCTGCTTCTCAAGCAGACGGATAACGCAAGAGCTGCCGCCCGAGAGAAAGCCAAGATGGATCAACTTGAGTTAGACACGGTTACTCCATTGTATGAAGGATGCAGGCCCGAGGATACCTGCCTGAAAGTAATGCTCATGGCTCTGGAGATGAAGGTAAAACACAAAATGACCGACGCATTCTTCGACGAGAACATGTCATTCTGGCACAAACGTCTTCCCAAGGGGAACAAGTGCCCGACCAGTTTGGAGGAGGCGAAGAAAATCATGTGTCCTCTCGATTTACCGCGCGTGAAATACCATGTGTGCATGAACAATTGCATCATTTATCGGGACGGGCACGCGGAGTCTACCATATGTCTGGTGTGCGGCGTCACTCGATACAAGAAGAGGAAGAAAGCTCCTCGAAAAGTGGTGTGGTACTTTCCGATCACTCCTCGTCTGCAGCGGTATTTTGCGGACCCTAAGGTAGCAAAGCTCCTGCGTTGGCACGCGGATAGTGAGGAGAAGAAGCGAGAAGATGACGCAAATGATCCGGAGATAGATAAAAAAGACAAGATGCTGAGTCACCCTAAGGATGCGAGCCAGTGGCAAGCGTTGAACTTCGAATACCCAGAATTTGGGAACGATCCAAGGGACATTGTGCTGGGCGCGAGCACCGATGGAGTCAATCCGTTTGGCAGCCAGAGAAGCACACATAGCACCTGGCCTGTGTTTGTGTGGATGTACAACCTTCCCCCCTGGTTGTGCATGAAGAGGAAGTATATTCACATGAGTATGCTAATTGAAGGGCCGAAACAACCAGGGAAAGACATCAATCTGTATCTGGGGCTGCTGAAAGAGGAGCTTGACACACTGTGGAAAACGCCAGCCAATACGTGGGACGCCGCAGAGAAAGAATATTTCCCTATGAGAGCCGCACTGCTCACGACGGTGCACGACTATCTCGGTTACGGATATCTCACGGGGCAGGTAGTCCACGGATTTTCTGGATGCGTAAGGTGCATGGATGACACAATGTTTCGCCAGCTAGATAGAGATCCCGGGTCTTCGAAAACCGTGTTCATGGGACATCGAAGGTGGCTTCGTGACGATGACCCGTGGTGGAAACGCAAGGATCTATTCGATGGTGAAACCGAACCCCGAAAACGCCCGTGTACGAGGAGCGGCGTGGAAATAGACAAGCTGTTGAAAAATTGGAAAGACTGCCCACTGCCGGGAAAGAAGCAAAAGGCGCCAGAGCCGGGAAAGAAGCGAAAGGCGCCAGAGCCGCTGCTGAAGGTATGGAAAACGAGGTCTGTTTTCTGGGACTTGCCGTACTGGAAGATCCACCGTGTGCCTCACAGCCTTGATGTCATGCATATCACGAAGAACGTGTGCGAGAGTCTGCTTGGTACCCTGCTCAACATGCCAAAGAGGACCAAAGATGGGCCGAAAGCAAGGGCAGACTTGAAATCAATGGGCATCAGGCAGGAGCTTCACGCTAATGATGATGATGATGATGATGATGATGATGATGAGGCGAAGTAGGACACAGAAAGTCGTCGCAAAGGCAAAAAGGCCAAGAAGACCGGAAATGACTACCCTCCCGCGTGCTTCACTCTAAGTCAGGAGGAGATCGAGCAGTTTTTCACCTCCCTCCTAGGAGTAAAACTTCCTTATGGTTACGCGGGCAAGATAAGCAGATACCTAGACCCAGCGAAGCAGAAGTTCAGCGGGATGAAGTATCACGACTGTCACGTGCTGATGACGCAGATACTTCCAGTTGCAATCCGCGGGATCATGGACGCGCATGTCCGTGAAACGCTATTTGGCCTATGCAACTTTTTCGACGTCATCTCTCGGAAGTCGATTGGCGTGAGGCAACTCAGAAGGCTACAGGAAGAGATCGTGGTGATACTATGAGAGCTTGAGATGTACTTCCCGCCCGCATTCTTCGACGTTATGGTGCATCTGCTGGTCCATATCGTGGGGGATATCATCCAACTCGAGCCGACGTTCCTGCACAGCATGATGCCATTCGAAAGGATGAATGGTGTCATCAAAGGATACGTTCGGAACATGTCACGTCCAGAGGGAAGTATAGCCAGGGGCTTTCTGACCGAAGAGTGCATCTCCTACTGCACGAATTATCTAGGCATCGAGAACCCCGTTGGTCTGCCCGTCAACAGGCACCTCAGCAGGCTCGCTGGATGGGGTCACCGTGAGGGTCGCCACGAAATGCATGTCGACTTCGAGGGTCGACTTGCCGACTTTGAAAGAGCAAACCTAGTCGCGCTACAAAACATAGACGTGGTCGATCCTTGGGTGGTAGAGCACAAAACCTTTATTGAGAAGACGTACAATGACCGAGGCCAACAGAGGACGGACGGAGATATACTCAAAGAGCACAACTCATGTTTCACGTGTTGGTTCAAGCAGAAGCTTCTGTCGTACCCTTTACATGAGGATTCTTCCGCGGAAGAACAACTCATATTCGCCTTGTCACAGGGCGCCGAGCATAACCTGATGACCTATGAGGCGTACGATATCAACGGCCGCCGCCGCCGACCCCCCGCACCCTCGATTCCCCTACTCAACCGCCGCCGCCGACCCCCCGCACACCCCTCCCCTACTCAACCGCCGCCGCCGACCCCCCGCACCCCCCGCACCC
>NC_041385.1:785188453-785189072 GCF_002162155.2 Triticum dicoccoides | reverse complement strand
GCACCCTCCCCCGCTCCACCGGCATTACTGTTTGATGATATTTTTTAAAAAAATATTACTGTCTTATAAAAAAATATTACTATTATGATTTAAACAAGTTTGAACATATTTAAACACAAATAAGTATCAAACAGCATTTTAAATGCATAAAAAAATTGTGGAGCCTGGGAATCGAACCCAGGACCTCCTGGTGTGAGAACTGGCTGCTGACCAGTCGAGCTAGTAGAGGGAACTTGATGTGGATCAGGTCAGGTGGAAAATAACCTGTTGGCTCGAGCAGAAATCAAAAAAAAATACTAATGGCGCACCAGGGCGAGGTGCGCCATTAGTATCGATGTACTTATGGCGCACCGAGGTGTGGTGCGCCATTAGTATTGTGCCGCCCCCACCATCCATACTTCCTCCCCAGCCCTTGATCCCCTTCCCCTCTCCTCTCCCTCGCCCTCGCCCTCGATCCCCTTCCCCTCTCCTCTCCCGACGCCGCCACGCCACCTCTTCCCCCTCCGCCTCGCGCCCTCCGCCGCGCGGATCCCTCGCCGCCGGCCGCTCCCCCCCGGCGGCCGCCCTCTCCCCGCGCCTCGGATCGCAGCAGGCAGTAAGCTGACCCTTCTCCCCTCCC
>NC_041385.1:785168148-785188277 GCF_002162155.2 Triticum dicoccoides | reverse complement strand
TTCCCCTTCTCGCGTGCTCTCCGGTGCCCTCTGGCCTGCGCCATGCACCTACCGTACGTCGCACCGATGCCATGCCGCCATGCCTCCCAACCACCACCAGCTCCCCCCCACACCGCGCCGTGACCCTAGATAGCCAGCTCTCGCCGCACGTGTGTGTGCGCCTAAACCCTCTGCCTTGCTCCGGCAGCCATGCCGCATTGGAACGCCAGATTTTGAATCCACGGCGAGAGGCTGGCGTGTGCCAACTTGACCCCACTTGTCATAAACCGTCCGCTGGCTAGCTCAGCGGCGACAGAAATTAATTTCTGAAATTGCAGAGAGCCTTCTATGGTTTGGAAATTCACAACCAACACATATGAACTGAAAAAATAAATGCAATCAACATGTTTACAAAAGTATCACCTATCCGTTCATGTCATTTGCATTCATGACAAAAACACTATTATACCTCTTGAGGTTAACTAACTTTCATGCTTATTTTTAGTAATTACTAGTGCATTTCTGTGTGGGGTCAACATATTACACCTTGCAACACTCACAAAGATAAACAAATTTGAAGATCTCCAGGGGGAGCCAATCATGTGAGAGGATAGCTAAAATGGCTAGAACCCTGACTTGGGGGTAACCACTCAAGAAAACGTGCCGCAAATGTTATGAATGCAATCCATCAGGGAGATAACTTCCTGAATGGTAATCACCCATGGATTTCCTCCCGGAATGAAATTATAGTAACATCATCTGTACCTAAAAAACGTGGTGAAAGTGCATTGTTGCCCAATGGTTGTCTTGGTGCAGATGACAATAGGGTTTGTGAGGGTTAAAGTCGATTACCTAGTTTATCTCATGATATTGCCTCTCGGTGATTGACTATATGAGGCAGGAACAGATCGGTGATTAACTATTTCTTTGTAGTTGTAGAAACATTTTTTTGGTAACTCTCATATAATATGATGAGTCACTCTATTTCTCTTTCATTGGCACATACATCAATTTCGACTAGATCACAATCATTTGCCGTGCAATTCCAGATCCCCGGTTAGCTTTATTGCTTATTTCCAAATTTACACAGTACTAGTCTGTTAATACTTGTTTTGAGGGTACTTTTACTTCTTCTTTCCTGAGTTTTATTAGTGTACTTTTACTGTCCTCTATAGGTGACGTGTGAACCGTTGCTTATGCCGATCGACTTACCGACTACCTATTTAATTGGTTTTCTTTTAAATCTTATAGTTCCCGTTGATTATAAACTGGTCGACCGCGATCAATCAGTTGGTATTGATTTTGTCAGCAGACTTTGAGGTCAGTTTAACCTGTCATTTTTTAACAGTACTCAACTATTTCAATCTATCATTATTTCTGTCAGCAGACTTTGAGGTCAGTTGGTATTAATTGTGTTGGGCTGTGGGGATTTTGAGCTGTTTTCTGACTTGTACTATAAATGGATTTGGTTGTAATAGAAATGACATTTTCTCTACTCAAACTCATTATATTGGAATTATTTGAAGATGTGTGGTGTTAGCCTATCGGTAATAATTATGTGTTAGTGTGAGTTTATTCTTCCTGTGAGCATTCTAATTTTATTTCTCTGGATTCAAGGAATGGGTTTGGACTTGCAAGATTCAGTTCACAAGTACTTGTGGGCTAGCTTTGGCTTTTAGCCTAATGAGGTCTCTTACTTATGACAGTTCAGTTGTCAGTGTAATAAGTTAGAAACTGCTACTATGTCTCTAGAGGCCTCGGCATATAATGTTTCACCTCTTCACATGCCAATGTATTTTCCATGTTGTGATGGAGGCCTTTTTTGCCTTGTCCACCCGAGAGGCCCTTGAGTTTGCTGGAATGTCGATTAACTTCCATTCCAGCAAATTCGGGTACTCCATATGTCCTATTTTCAGCAAAGGTCATGCTGAAATTTTCTGTGAATTTTAGCATGACTTTGCTAAAAATAGGACATATGGGGTACTTGTGACTAATGCATGGGCCGGGGTACTTGTGACTAATGATGAAAGCTTAGGCTTTTAGGGTGCCTCGGCGTCGAAAAACCCTCAATGATAAAAGTTAGCTTTTAGGATGCCTCGGTGTCGACAAACCCTAAATGATGAGACCATGATCTTGTTCCTTGACAATAACCAACTTTTTGACCAAACTTTGTTCCTATTTAGAGAGAAACATGGCCAACAACGATCAGGTCGGTGGTTCGGGCGGCAAGGCATTCTGGGAGCTGTCCTAGGAGATGGAGGAACAACCTCACTTGTATGAGGACGCCGCCTTCCCCACCGATCTTGAGACCGCTGATGGTACCGCCGAGGATGACCCCACTGATGCCACCACTGATGGTGCCGCCGAGGATGCCACCACTGATGATGGCAGCGCATGCACAGATGGCAGCCAACAGAAGAGGCAACGGAAGGACCGGCGCCCGACCGTGCTCCGCACCCTCAAGGAGGAAGTTACTGAAGTGGACTCCGACGGGAATCCAACGGCGCCCGAACGAATAGTCAAGGGGTACTCGCTTCAGCTCGGGTGCATTCTCCGGAGCACCGTCTCGATCAACACCGAGAACCTGAGGCATCCTGACCGAGGGAATTTGCGCAACCTCCTCTTCATGAAGCTGCACGAACGATACAAGTTCCCCGCTGCTTTTGAAAACACAAGCCTCAAAGGGAATAAAGTGAACAATGCTGCCCTCACGAAGATGAGCAAGGCCCTGTCTACTTGGAAAAGCAATGTGAAGAGAATGATCGAGAAAGGTGAGAGTTATGAGAAGATCAAGGAGAAAAATCCTTCGATCACCGAAGATGACTACAACGACTTCAAGATCAATTGCTCGAGCACCGCAAACTCCCAATCATGTCAGTGGGGGAAAGAAATGCAGGAGCTGAACTTAGGGGAACACAAACTCGGTCCCGGCGGTTACATAGTGGCGGAGCCTATATGGGACAAGGAGGACGCGGAGCGTGCCGAGCAAGGCCTACCGCCCCGCTTCGAGAAATACAGCGGTAACAAGCAGACCAGGAACTTTGTCAGGGCCCGGTACAAGGAGGACCCGATAACAAAGGAGCTTACCACGGATCCGAAGACCAGGGCGCTTGATCTTGTTCTGGTAAGGAATACACCCCCGCGTAATTAGCTCCATATGGTTGCATTCTAATTAATGAAGCCAAATTTCTAAATGGTTCACATTCCTTCTGCAGGCGACTGAAAGCAGTAGCGCGGGGTCGACTACGAGCAACCCTTGGGACACCACTCTAAATAGGGGTTGAATGTAATGAAGAACAAGGATAAGCTCAGTAAGCCGACGTCATCTGGTCGTGTGGCCGGCAAAGGCTTGTCCCCAAAATGGGGGTCATACTATACCACTGGTGTGCGGAAGGAGAAAAAGACCAGCTCGGAAAGCCAGGCGTGTGAGGTTCAAGAACTCAAGGCACAGGTGGCGCGAATTCCGGAGATTGTCCAAGAGCAAGTGGAACAACGACTCGGAGCGACGATCACCACCATTGTGCCTACCTTGATCCAGGGGTTGAGTGCGTGGATTGCGGGCGGCCGACAGGGGCCGCCCCCGATTCCTAGCTTCATGGCCAACAACTCGCAGAATGCGATGGCGGGGCCATTGGTGTCTCCGGCGGAGGCGGCATTGGTGTCTCCGACGCCGGCACGGGAGCTTAATGCACCCGGGTGTAAGCCGGCCGGCACCTCTGCAGCAAGCGGCCCCTCCGTCAACTGCACACCCGCCGTTGGCGGTGCCTCGACATTAGCCGAGCTCGACGCCATCATCACGGTAACTAATTAAGCCTCTCTCGGCCGAGGACTTCATCTCCTTGCCTTTGACTGGGCATCCCTGACGCCCTACCTGTTTTCGCAGGGCGCCGCCGACGTTCCGTGCACTCTCCTGCACTTCGTGAACAACGAGTTGGTCGATGTCGCCAAGGGCCAAATCGTTCAACCGGGCAACCCCTTGTTCCACGGTACCCAGATGCCACCCAACTTGTTTAGGGTTCAACTAGTTCGGGTGCTGCCAGGCTGCGACGAGTTGTTACCTCCGATTCGACCCGTCGGGGCCGACGATGATGACGTGATGACCCTCAGCGCCTGCCTGAGCTGGCCCCTGCTTTGGCCGAAGAGCCAGATTCATTTGGGGGAGGGGGACACCACCCCAAAGACAACACCGCCAGTCGTGCCGGCGCCAAGTCGGCCCCATGGCAAGACCCCCACAACGGTGCCGGACATCCCTATGCCACTGGATCCAAAGATGCATATGGCACAGGATCAGAACGACTATGACGATGATACATTTGGCAACGTCGATCAGTACTTTGCCGAACATGGGTACGATGGCGACTTCATGGGGGCTCCTTCTCAAGAACCCAACCCAACAAAAGACGTGCGCGATCTAGTTGGTACCGCGGAGAAGCCAAGTTGCAACAGGCGTCGTCTGCCGCTCAGCTCTTAGGAGACGCCTCCAGCTGCCCACTTCACCGAGCCTCAGATAGGCGAGGTGCAAAATATTATCAGCCCAAACATACTCAAGAAGGCGGTCTGTGAGCAGAACTCGGTCCCATTACAGGAGAAGAAGAAAGCACGCAAAAGAAAGACTAACAAGGGTGCGAGCCAGCCGGCACCGAGTACGATCCGTGCTCAGGACGGGCCACCTTCACCTGAGGATATCTCGAGGAGGGTGCATGTGGCTGGTAGGGAGATGATACCGACAAATATGCTCAATGCTGCAACCGGTGCTATGCGGAGTCTGCATGACAGTGTTCTTTCTTTGGAGAAGCGGCATCTCAGAGAGAAGGATGTGGCATACCCGGTTTGATGACATCCACGCTATGATGAACCTTCATCCGCTGCACTACACCTTCGTTCGGCTATTTTCGCTGAGTATGGAGATGCGGATCATTCGCGACAAGACCCCGGACATCGTGATAGTCGACCCCTTCTACATGCGTGCCAAGATCTTGGGCAGCGCTGGGGACCGGCAAGTCGCGATTTCTTACCTCGAAGGCGTCATTCTAGCAAACCAAGATGAGGATAACTTCCTCGTGCCTTACTTTCCCGTGTAATTCCTCCCCTCAACCGGCCCTTAACATATGAATTCTTAGATTTCGATCTTTTTTCTTTTAACATTTCGTGTTTTCTGCAGTGACACACATTGCACGCTCATCCTCCTAAGCCCCAAATATTCCATGGCCACGTATCTCGACCCGGACCGTCAGTCGAACGTAGACTACACAAATGTCAAGAAGGTTCTTGATGATGTTCTCCCCGGCTACGCCAAATCTGGAGGCACCTTCACCAGGCCTATTCATAAGTACGGCAAGCACGTGTTCTCCCACAATACGGCGTTTTGCTGCGTCAAGCAGCCGCCTGGCGGTCAGAAGGGTGCCTACTACACCATCCATCACATGCTGGCGATCGTACGGGACCATCATCAACTTCTGCTACCGAGTAAACTCAAAGATTGGGCAAAGAGCGTGTCGGCAATCCAGGCTGACAACGCTCCGGCCCCTTGAGTCGAGTCGAAAGCAGTGATGATGTGTCTAGTTCTGAAACGTCGATTGGCTCATGTTGTAATTAAACTTTAATGAACTTGTAGTATGTCTCTTCGGTTTCGAGAGTCGTTCAACTTAGATGTAATCGATGCTATTAATGTCTTGCTTTTCTCTTCCGATCGTTCTGTTGCATACTTATATATTGCTTATGTATTGTCTGTGAATTGGTACTAACGTTTCGTTTGGCTAGTGCATAGCGATGCCGACGTATGTCGTGTACAAGGGTAAGGTTCCCGGAGTCTACGACGACTGGGAGGAGTGTCGGAGACAGGTTCACCGATTCAGCGGTAATAGGTACAAAGGGTACACCACTAGGGCCGAGGCCGAATATAGATACGCCCGCTATCTAGCGGGAGAGGGGAGGGAGCGTTGGAGGAACCGGATGAAGACGAGTTTCATCGTGATGATGCTCATCGTGATGACCGCAGCTCTCTTCTATGTGATGGTAGTTTAGATGATCGATATCAACTTGTAATGTGAAGACAAACTCGCTACTCGCGGTCTCGAGACTTGTAATATAATTTTCTATCTTTGTTCGGTCTTTTCAATTTGGAGACTAATATGATGAATTGTATTCAGAGACTAATCTTCTATTGTATTCGATGAATCTCTTGTTGATGTGTGCTGTCTATATTTTGTCCAATTATACATTTTGTAACCTATGCAAAAAACAGAAAATAAAAAAATAAAAAAACCTAATATTCATACTAATGGTGCATCACACCACAGTGCGCCATTAGTATGCCAAAGGATACTAATGGCGCATCATTAGACAGTGCGCCATTAGTATGCCGAAGTTACTAATGGCGCATCTTGCTGTTGTGCGCCATTAGTATGCCAAAGCACCTGGGTATACATGGCCCCCTGGGAGGCATACTAATGGCGCACTGTTGTATATACTAATGGCGCATCCAGTGGTGCGCCATTAGTAAACCAGATACTAATGGCGCACCAGTGGTGCGCCATTAGTAAAATATACTAATGGTGTGGCACTAATGGCGCACCACTGATACGCCATTAATGGCCAAATTAGGTGCGCCATTAGTAGGCCTTTTCCTAGTAGTGTGTGCTGCTGCTGGATGGAGTCTTCCCCAACCTCTCCCTCTCTCCTTGCTGGATCAAGGCATGGGAGACGTCACCGGGTTGTACGTGTGTTGAATGCGGAGGTGCCGTCCGTTCGGCACTAGGATCTCCTGTGATTTGGATCACGACGAGTACGACTCCTTCAACCCCGTTCTCTTGAACGCTTCCGCTTAGTGATCTACAAGGGTATGTAGATGCACTCTCCTTCCCCTCGTTGCTGGTTTCTCCATAGATAGATCTTGGTGACACGTAGGAAAATTTTGAATTTCTGCTACGTTCCCCAACAGTGGCATCATGAGCTAGGTCTATTGCGTAGATTCTTTGCACAAGTAGAACACAAAGTAGTTGTGGGCGTTGATCTTGTTCAATATGCTTACCGTTACTAGTCCAATCTTGATTCGGTGGCATTGTGGGATGAAGCGGCCCGGACCGACCTTACACGTACACTTACGTGAGACAGGTTCCACCAACTGACATGCACTTGTTGCATAAGGTGGCTAGCGGGTGCCAGTCTCTCCCACTTTAGTCGGATCGGATTCGATGAAAAGGGTCCTTATGAAGGGTAAATAGAAATTGACATATCACGTTGTGGTTTTTGCGTAGGTAAGAAATGTTCTTGCTAGAAATCCATAGCAGCCACGTAAAAGATGCAAACAAAAATTAGAGGACGTCTAACTTGTTTTTGCAGGGTATGCTAGGTGATGTGATATGGCCAAGAAGAATGTGATGAATGATATGTGATGTATGAGATTGATCATGTTCTTGTAATAGGAATCGCGACTTGCATGTCGATGAGTATGACAACCGGCAGGAGCCATAGGAGTTGTCTTTATTTATTGTATGACCTGCGTGTCATTGAACAACGCCATGTAATTACTTTACTTTATTGCTAACCGGTAGCCATAGTAGTAGAAGTAATAAGTTGGAGAGACAACTTCATGGAGACACGATGATGGAGATCATGATGATGGAGATCATGGTGTCATGCCGGTGACGATGATGATCATGGAGCCCTGAAGATGAAGATCAAAAGGAGCAAAATGATATTGGCCATATCATGTCACTTTTTGATTGCATGTGATGTTTATCATGTTTATGCATCTTATTTGCTTAGAACGGCGGTAGTAAATCAGATGATCCCTCATTAAAATTTCAAGAAAGTGTTCCCCCTAACTGTGCACTGTTTCGAAAGTTCGTCGTTTCGAAGCACCACGTGATGATCAGGTGTGATAGATTCTTACATTCACATACAACGGGTGTAAGCCAGATTTACACACGCGAAACACTTAGGTTTACTTGACGATCCTAGCATGTAAGACATGGCCTCGGAACACAAGAGACCGAAACGTCGAGCATGAGTCGTATAGTAGATATGATCAACATCAAGATGTTCACCAATGATGACTAGTCCGTCTCATGTGATGATCGGACACGGCCTAGTTGACTCGGATCATGTAATCACTTAGATGACTAGAGGGATGTCTATCTGAGTGGGAGTTCATTAGATGAACTTAATTATCCTGAACATAGTCAAAAGCCCTTTGCAAATTATGTCATAGCTCGCGCTTTGGTTCTACTGTTTTAGATATGTTCCTAGAGAAAATATACTTGAAAGTTGACAGTAGCGATTATGCGATCAGTAGAAACCTTATGTCCTTAATGCACCACTCAGTGTGCAGAACACCAAACATCGTCTGTGGATGTTGCGAACATCGGGCATGCACGTCTTGATAACTACGTGATAGTTCAGTTAAACGGTTTAGAGTTGAGGCACCAAAGATGTTTTCGAAACATCGCGGAACATATGAGATGTTTCGAGGGCTGAAATTGGGATTTCAGGCTCGTGCCCATGTCAAGAGGTATAAGACCTCCGACGTTTTTTTCTTAGCCTGCAAACTAAGGGAGAAAAGCTCAATCGTTGAGCTTGTGCTCAGATTGTCTAAGTGCAACAATCACTTGGATCAAGTGGGAGTTGATCTTCCAGATGAGATAGTGATGTTTCTCCAAAGTCATTGACGCCGAGCTGCTAGAGCTTCGTGATGAACTATAACATATCAGGGATAGATATGATGATCCTTGAGGTATTCATGATGTTTGACACCGTGAAAGTAGAAATCAAGAAGGAGCATCAATTGTTGATGGTTGGTGAAACCACTAGTTTCAAGAAGGGCAAGGGCAAGAAGGGATACTTCATGAAACGGCAAATCAGCTGCTGCTCCAGTGAAGAAACCCAACGTTGAACCTAAACCCGAGACTAAGTGCTTCTGTAATAAGGGGAACAGCCACTGGAGCAGAATTACCCTAGATACTTGGTAGATGAGAAGGTTGGCAAGGTCGATAGAAGTATATTGGATATACATTATGTTAATGTGTACTTTACTAGTACTCCTAGTAGCACCAGGGTATTAGATACCGGTTCGGTTGCTAAGTGTTAGCAACTCGAAATAAAAGGTTGTGGAATAAACGGAGACTAGCTAAAGGTGAGCTGACGATATGTGTTGGAAGTGTTTCCAAGTTTGATGTGATCAAACATCACACGCTCCCTCTACCATCAAGATTAGTATTAAACCTGAATAGTTGTCATTTGGTGTTTGCATTGAGCATAAAGATGATTGGATTATGTCTATTGCAATACGGTTATTCATTTAAGGAGAATAATGGTTACTCTATTTATTTGAATAATACCTTCAATGGTCTTGCACCTAAAGGAATGGTTTATTGAATCTCGATCGTAGTGATACACATTTTCATGCCAAAAGATATAAGATAGTAATGATAGTACCACCTACTTGTGGCACTGCCATGTAAGTCATATTGGTATAAAACGCATGAAGAAGCTCCATGTTGATGGATCTTTGGACTCACTCGTTTTTGAAAAGATTGAGACATGCAAACCATGTCTATTGGTATGTACGCATGAAGAAACTCCATGCAGATGGATCGTTTGGACTCACTTGATTTTGAATCACTTGAGACATGCAAATCATACCACATGGGCAAGATGACTAAAAAGCCTCGTTTTCAATAAGATGGAACAAGAGAGCAACTTGTTGGAAGTAATACATTTTGATGTGTGATGTCCAATGAGTGCCGAGGCACGCAGTGGATATCGTTATGTTCTTACTTCACAGATGATTTGAGTTGATGCTAAGTGTATTTACTTGATGAAACACAAGTCTGAATCATTGAAAGGTTCAAGTAATTTCAGAGTGAAGTTGAAGATCATCGTGACAAGAGGATAAAATGTCTACAATATGATCATAGAGATGAGTATCTGAGTTACGAGCTTTGGCACGCAACAAAGACATTGTGTAAATTGTTTCACGATTAATACCGCCTGGAACACCATAGTGTGATGGTGTGTCTGAACATCATAGTTGCACCCTATTGGATATGGTGTGTACCATGATGTCTCTTATCGAATTACCACTATCATTCATGGGTTAGGCATTAGAGACAACCGCACTCACTTTAATAGGGCACCACGTAATTCCGTTGAGATGACACCGTTTGAACTATGGTTTGGAGAAACCTAAGTTGTCGTTTCTTGAAAGTTTGGGGCTGCGACACTTATGTGAAAAAGTTCATCGTGATAAGCTCGAACCCAAAACGGATAAATACATCTTCATAGGACACCCAAAACAGTTGGGTATACCTCCTAATACAGATCCGAAAGCAATAGGGATTGTTTCTTGAATCGGGTCCTTTCTCGAGAAAAGTTTGTCTCGAAGAATTGAGTGGGAGGATGGTGGAGACTTGATGAGGTTATTGAACCGTCACTTCAACAAGTGTGTAGCAGGGCACAGGAAGTTGCTCCTGTGGCGCCTACAGCAATTGAAGTAGAAGCTTATGATAGTGATCATGAAGTTTTGGATCAAGTCACTACCGTACCTCGTAGGGTGACATGGATGCGTACTGCTTCAGAGTGGTACGGTAATCCTGTCTTGAAGGTCATGTTGCTAGACAACAATGAACCTATGAGCTATGGAGAAGCGATGGTGGGCCCAAATTCCGACAAATGGTTAGAAGCCATGAAATTCGAGATAGGATCGATGTATCAGAACAAAGCATGGACTTTGGTGTACTTGCCCAATGATCGGCAAGCCATTGAGATAAATGGATCTTTAAGAAGAAGACGGACGTGGATGGTAATGTCACCGTCTATGAAGCTCTACTTGTGGCAAAGAGTTTTTCACAAGTTCAAGGAGTTGACTACGATGAGATTTTCTCATCTATAGCGATGCTTAAGTCCGTCTGAATCATATTAGCATTAGCTACATTTATGAAATCTGGCAGATGGATGTCAAAACGAGTTTCCTTACTAGTCTTCATAAGGAAAGGTTGTATGTGATACAATCAGAAAAGTTTTGTCGATCCTAGGGATGCTAAAAGGTATGCTGGCTCCAGCGATCCTTCTAAGGACTGGAGTAAGCATCTCGAAGTTGGAATGTGCACTTTGAGGAGATGATCAAAGATTTTGGGTTTATACAAAGTTCATGAGAAACTTGTATTTCCAAAGAAGTGAGTGGGAGCACTATAGAATTTCTGATGAGTATATGTTGTTGACATATTGTTGATCAGAAATGATGTAGAATTTCTGGAAAGCATATAGGGTTATTTGAAAGGTGTTTTTCAATAGAAAACCTGGATTAAGCTACTTGAACATTGAGCATCAAGATCTATGAGGATAGATCAAAAAACGCTAAATGGTACTTTCAAATGAGCACATGCCTTGACATGATCTTGAAGGTGTTCAATATGGATCAGTCAAAGAAGGAGTTCTTGCCTGAGTTGTACGGTATGAAGTTAAGAGTTAAAGCTCGACCACGGCAGAAGAGAGAGAAAGGACGAATGTCGTCCCCTATGCTTCAGACGTAGGCTCTATAGTATGCTATGTTGTGTACCGCACCGGAAGTGTGCCTTGCCATGAGTCAGTCAAGGGGTACAAGAATGATCCAGGAATGGATCATTGGACAACGGACAAAATTGTCCTTGGAGTAAATAAGGACATGTTTCTCGATTATGGAGGTGATAAAGAGTTCGGCGTAAAGGGTTACGTCGATGCGAGCTTTAACACCTATCCGAGTGACTCTGAGTAGCAAACCGAATACGTATAGTGGAGCGACCATTTGGAATAGCTCCAAGTGGAGCGTGGAAGCAATATTTACAATATGACCTAGAGATTTGCGAAGTACATACGGATCTGAATGTTGCAGACCCGTTGACTAAAACCTCTCTCACAAGCAAAACATGATCAAACCCTAGAACTCATTGAGTCTTAATCACATGATGATGTGAACTAGTTTAGTGACACTAGTAAACTCTTTGGATGTTGGTCACATGGCGATGTGACATGTGAGTGTTAATCACATGGCGATGTGAACTTGATTATTGACTCTAGTGCAAGTGGGAGACTGTTGGAAATATGCCCTAGAGGCAATAATAAATTAGTTATTATTATTATATTTCCTTGTTCATGATAATCGTTTATTATCCATGCTATAATTGTATTGATAGGAAACTCAGACACATGTGTGGGTACATAGACAACACCATGTCCCTAGTAAGCCTCTAGTTGACTAGCTCGTTGATCAATAGATGGTTACGGTTTCCTGACCATGGACATTGGATGTCGTTGATAACGGGATCACATCATTAGGAGAATGATGTGATGGACAAGGCCCAATCCTAAGCCTAGCACAAAGATCGTGTAGTTCGTATGCTAAAGATTTTATAATGTCAAGTATCATTTCCTTAGACCATGAGATTGTGCAACTCCCAGATACCGTAGGAATGCTTTGGGTGTACCAAACGTCACAACATAACCGGGTGGCTATAAAGGTACACTACGGGTATCTCCGAAAGTGTCTGTTGGGTTGGCATGAATCGAGACTGGGATTTGTCACTCCGTGTGACGGAGAGGTATCTCTGGGCCCACTCGGTAGGACATCATCATAATGTGCACAATGTGACCAGGGGGTTGATCACAGGATGATGTGTTACAGAACGAGTAAAGAGACTTGCCGGTAACGAGATTGAACAAGGTATCGGGATACCGACGATCGAATCTCGGGCAAGTATTATACCACTAGACAAAGGGAATTGAATACGTGATTGATTGAATCCTCGACATCGTGGTTCATCCGATGAGATCATCGTGGAACATGTGGGAGCCAACATGGGTATCCAGAAACCGCTGTTGGTTATTGGCCGGAGAGTTGTCTCGGTCATGTCTACGTGTCTCCCGAACTCGTAGGGTCTACACACTTAAGGTTCGATGACGCTAGGGTTATAAAGGAAGTTTGTATGTGGTTACCGAATGTTGTTCGGAGTCCCGGATGAGATCTCGGACATCACGAGGAGTTCTAGAATGGTCCGGAGGTAAAGATTTATATATGGGAAGTCCTATTTTGGCCACCGGAAAATGTTCGGGATTTTTCGGTATTGTACCGGGAAGGTTCTAGAAGGTTCTGGAGTGGGGCCCACCTGCATGGGGGACCCACATGAACGTGGGTAGTGGGAGCAAGGCCCCACACCCCTGGTCAAGGCGCACCAAGATCCCCCTTAGAAGGAATAAGATCATATCCCTAAGGGATAAGATCAAGATCCCTAAAAAGGGGGGATAACAATCGGTGGGGAAAGGAAAGGATGGGATTTCTTTCCTCCCACCTTTGCCAACGCCCCAATGGACTTGGAGGGCAAGAAATAAGCCCCCTCCACCCCTATATATAGTGGGGAGGCACATGGGAGCTGCACCCAAGTTCTCGCGCAGCCCTCCCCCTCTCCCAAGTTCTCCTCTTCTCCCGCGGTGCTTGGCGAAGCCCTGCAGGATTGCCACGCTCCTCCACCACCACCACGCCGTTGTGCTGCTGCTGGATGGAGTCTTCCCCAACCTCTCCATCTCTCCTTACTGCATCAAGGCATGGGAGACGTCACCGGGCTGTACGTGTGTTGAACGCGGAGGTGCCGTCCGTTCGGCACTAGGATCTCCGGTGATTTGGATCACGACGAGTACGACTCCTTCAACCCCGTTCTCTTGAACGCTTCCGCTTAGTGATCTACAAGGGTATGTAGATTCACTCTCCTTCCCCTCATAGCTGGTTTCTCCATAGATAGATCTTGGTGACACGTAGGAAAATTTTGAATTTCTGCTACGTTCCCCAACATAGAGTGTGGCAACTTGGGCAAGAATATCACGAGAGAAGGAACCCATCAGATGAAGGAAATATGCCCTAGAGGCAATAATAAAGTTATTATTTATTTCCTTACTTCATGATAAATGTTTATTATTCATGCTAGAATTGTATTAACCGGAAACATAATACATGTGTGAATACATAGACAAACATAGTGTCACTAGTATGCCTCTACTTGACTAGCTCGTTGAATCAAAGATGGTTAAGTTTCCTAGCCATAGACATGAGTTGTCATTTGGTTAACGGGATTACATCATTAGAGAATGATGTTATTGACTTGACCCATTCCGTTAGCTTAGCACTTGATCGTTTAGTATGTTGCTATCGATTTCTTCATGACTTATACATGTTCCTATGACAATGAGATTATGCAACTCCCGTCTATCGGAGGAACACTTTGTGTTCTACCAAACATCACGACGTAACTGAGTGATTATAAAGGTGATCTACAGGTGTCCCCAAAGGTACTTGTTGAGTTGGCGTATTTCGAGATTAGGATTGGTTACTCCGATTGTCGGAGAGGTATCTGTGGGCCCTCTCGGTAATGCACATCACTATAAGCCTTGCAAGCAATGTGACTAATGAGTTAGTTGCGGGATGATGCATTACATAACGAGTAAAGAGACTTGCCGGTAACGAGATTGAGCTAGGTATTGAGATACCGACGATCGAATCTCAGGCAAGTAACATACCGATGACAAGGGGAACAACATATGTTGTTATGTGGTTTGACCGATAAAGATCTTGGTAGAACATGTGGGAGCCAATATGAGCATCCAGGTTCCGCTATTGGTTATTGATCGGAGACGTGTCTCGGTCATGTCTACATAGTTCTCGAACCCGTACGGTCTGCACGCTTAAAGTTTGGTGACGATTTATATTATGAATTATGTGTTTTGATGTACCAAAGCTAGTTCGTCCCGGATGAGATCGGTGACATGAGACGAGTCTCGAAATGGTCGATACATAAAGATCGATATATTGGACGACTATATTCGGATGTCGGAAAGGTTTCGAGTGATTCGGGTATTTTTCGGAGTACCGGGGAGATACGGGAATATGGAAAGAAGTATTGGGCCTCATGGGCCAAGTGGTGGAAGAGAGGAGGCAGTGCAAGGCAAGGCGCGCGACCCCCCTAGCGCAAACTGAATTGGACTAGGGGGCCGGGCCCCCTTTCCTTTCTCTCCTCCCTCTCCTTCCTTCTTCCCTCCTTCCCTTTGGTGGAATCCTACTAGGACTTGGAGTCCTAGTAGGACTCCACACTTGGCGCGCCCATAGGGGCAGGCCGGCCTCCCCTCCTCTCCTCCTTTATATACTGAGGCAAGGGGCACCCCATGTACACACAAGTTGATCTGTAGATCTCTCCCAGCCGTGTGCGGTGCCCCCCTCCACCATATTCCACCTCGGTAATATCTTAGCGGTGCTTAGGCGAAGCCCTACGTTGGTAGCATCATCAACACCGTCATCACGCCATCGTGCTGACGGAACTCTCCCACAAAGCTCTGCTGGATCGGAGTTCGTGGGACGTCATCGAGCTGAACGTGTGCTGAACTCGGAGGTGCCGTACGTTCGGTAATTGGATCGGTCGGATCGTGAAGACGTACGACAACATCAACCGCGTTGTGCTAACGCTTCCGCTTTCAGTCTACGAGGGTACGTGGACAACACTCTCCCCTCTCGTTGCTATGCATCACCATGATCTTGCGTGTGCGTAGTAAAATTATTGAAATTACTATGTTCCCCAACAGTGGCATCCGAGCCAGGTTTATGCCTAGATGTTATATGCACGAGTAGAACACAAGTGAGTTGTGGGCGATACAAGTCATACTGCTTACCAGCATGCCATACTTTGGTTCGGCGGTGTTGTTGGATGAAGCAGCCCGGACCGGCATTACATGTACGCTTACGCGAGACTGGTTCTACCGACGTGCTTTGCACATACGTGGCTGCCGGGTGTCAGTTTCTCCAACTTTAGTTGAACCAAGTGTGGCCCGGTCCTTGAGAAGGTTAAAATGACACTAACTTGATGAAATATCGTTGTGGTTTTGATGCGTAGGTAAGAACGGTTCTTGCTCAGCCCTAGCAGCCACGTAAAACTTGCAACAACAAAGTAGAGGGCATCTAACTTGTTTTTGCAGGGCATGTTGTGATGTGATATGGTCAAGACGTGATGAGATATAAGTTGTTGTATGAGATGATCATGTTTTGTTGAAGTTATCGGCAACTGGCAGAAGCCTTATGGTTGTCTCTTTATTGCATAAGACGCAAGCGCCAAATAATTGCTTTACTTTATCGCTATGCAATAGCAATAGTTGCAAGAGCAATAGTTGGCGAGAATACCATGTGACCACATTGATATAGATCAAGATGACGGAGATCATGGCGTCATGCCGGTGATGATGGAGATCATGACGATGCTTTGGAGATGGAGATCACAAGCACAAGATGATGATGACCATATCATATCACTTATATTGATTGCATGTGATGTTTATCCTTTATGCATCTTATTTTGCTTTGATTGATGGTAGCATTATAAGATGATCTCTCACTGAATTTCAAGTTAAAAGTGTTCTCCCTGAGTATGCACCGTTGTCAGAGTTCATCGTGCCGAGACACCACATGATGATTGGGTGTGATAAGCTCTACGTTCATCTTCAACGGGTGCAAGCTAGTTTTGCACACGCGGAATACTCGGGTTAAACATGACGAGCTTAGCATATGCAGATATGGCCTCGAAACACTGGAGACCAAAAGGTCGAGCATGAATCATATAGTAGATATGATCAACATAGTGATGTTCACCATTGAAAACTACTCCATCTCACGTGATGATCAGACATGGTTTAGTTGATTTGGATCACGTGATCACTTAGATGATTAGAGGGATGTCTATCTAAGTGGGAGTTCTTAAGTAATATGATTAATTGAACTTTAGTTTATCATGAACTTAGTCTTGATAGTATTTTGCAAATTATGTTGTAGATCAATAGCTCGCGTTGTTGCTTCCCTATGTTATTTATGTGTTCCAAGAGAAAACTAAGTTGAAAGATGATAGTAGCAATGATGCAGACTGGGTCCATGATCTAAGGTTTATCCTCATTGCTGAACACAAGAATTATGTCCTTGATGCACCGCTAGGTGACAAACCTGTTGCAGGAGCAGATGCAGACATTATGAACATTTGGCTAGCTCAATATGATGACTACTTGATAGTTTAGTGCACCATGCTTAACGGCTTAGAATCGGGACTTCAAAGACGTTTTGAACGTCATGGACCATATGAGATGTTCCAGGAGTTGAAGTTAATATTTCAAGCAAATACCCGCGTTGAGAGATATGAAGTCTCCAACAAGTTCTATATCTAAAAGATGGAGGAGAATTTCTCAACTAGTAGGCATGTGCTCAGATTGTCTGGGTACTACAATCGCGTGAATCAAGTGGGAGTTAATCTTCCAGACAAGATAGTGATTGACAGAGTTCTCTAGTCACCATCACCAAGTTACTAGAACTTCGTGATGAACTATAGTGTGCAAGGGATGACGAAAATGATTCCCGAGCTCTTCATGATGTTGAAATCGACGAAGGTAGAAATCAAGAAAGAGCATCAAGTGTTGATGACTGACAAGACCACTAGTTTCAAGAAAAGGGCAAAGGGAAAGAAAGGGAAACTTCAAGCAGAATGGCAAGCAAGTTGTCACTCCCGTGAAGAATCCCAAAGCTGGACCAAAGCCTAAAACTGAGTCCTTCTACTGCAAAGGAAATGGTCACTGCAAGCAGAAATACCCTAAATATTTGGTGGTTAAGTAGGATGGCAAAGTGAACAAGGGTATATTTGATATACATGTTATTGATGTGTACCTTACTAGTGTTTATAGTAGCCCCTGTGTATTTGATACTTGTTCGGTTGCTAAAAATTAGTAACTCGAAACAGGAGTTACAGAATAAACAGAGACTAGTTGAGGGTGAAGTGACAATGTGTGTTGGAAGTGGTTCCAAGATTGATATGATCATCATCGCACACTCCCTATACTTTCGGGATTAGTGTAATACCTTAATAAATGTTATTTGGAGTTTGCGTTGAGCATGAATATGATTTGATCATGTTTATTGCAATACAGTTATTCATTTAAAGTCAGAGAATAATTGTTGTTCTGTTTACATGAATAAAACCTTCGATGGTCATATACCCAATGAAAATAGTTTGTTGGGTCTCGATCGTAGTGATACACATATTCATAATATTGATGCCAAAAGATCCAAAGTTTATAATCATAGTGAAACTTATTTGTGGCACTGCTGTTTGGGTCATATCGCTATAAAGCGCATGAAGAAACTCCATTAAGATGGAGTTTTGGAATCACTTGGTTATGAATCATTTGATGCTTGCGAATCGTGCCTTTTGGGCAAGATGACTGAAACTCCGTTCTCCGGAGCAATGGAACGAGCTACTGACTTGATGGAAATAATACATACCGATGTATGCGGTCCAATGAGTGTTGATGCTCGTGGCGGCTATCATTATTTTCTGACCTTCACAGATGATTTGAGCAGATATGAGTATATCTACTTAATGAAGCACAAGTCTCAAACATTTGAAAAGTTCAAAGAATTCCAGAGTGAAGTGGAGAATCATAATAACAAGAAAGTAAAGTTTCTACAATCTGATCGCAGAGACAAATATTTGAGTTACGAGTTTGGCCTTCATTTAAAACCAATGTGGAATAGTTTCACAGCTCATGCCACATGGAACACCATAGCGTAATGGTGTGTCCGAACGTCATAACTGCACTTTATTGGATACACTAAAAAATACACTTCCGTGATGATACGTGTTTGTCACAGTAGGTCGCATTTTTTGTCATGCATGTACATCCATGACAAATTTATGACAGAATCAAGATAGTCATACCTGTGCTGTCGTAGAAGTGTTCGATGACATTACCAAAATTATCATCACGGAAGTGTCCACTTCCATGACGATAAATCGTGCGTCACAGAACTGCTTTCATCATGGGTGACCGACAAGTGGCATCCACCGTAACGGAACGTCGTTAAGCTATCGGGTCGGGTTTTGGATCCGATAACCCGTTAACAGCCCCGACCAATGGGGATTTCCCACGTGTAAAATCATCATTGGCTGGAGGAAACACGTGTCGGCTCACCGTTGGGACAGATGTCATCCACTCATTGGACAGAGGGCGCCTATGATACGTCGACACGTGGCACGGCCCAACAGAGGCCCATTCCTGTGAAAAGGCCGGCCTGTTTGACTTGGTCAAAAGGTGGCGGGCCGGCCCATGGAAAGCCTGTTAACGGCCTATTCGAATATAGCCCATTTACAGCCCGCTAACCCAAGGCCCATGACGCCCTATCCGAATTAGGCCCAGTAGCGTCATCTGGGCCATCCAATATGATTCCAGCCCATTTTCACTTCTGGCCCATGTATGGCCCATGACGTCTTTCGGCCCATATGAGGCCCTATGTAACTCTTGGCCTATTAACGGCCTGTGGTGAAACTGGCCCGCAATAAATAGTGTATCACTTTACACCCACTAACGGCCCGTGGTGAAAACTGGCCCGTAATGAATAGTGTATCACTTTATACCCATTAAGGGCTCATTATTAGTGGACAATATATATAACATGTAGAGTAAAAAAGAGATGCAACAAGTGTACAACCTCTTTGGCGAAGCCATGTCGATCTCAGCGTGATTGGGTTGGCCGGTGAGGATGCTCCGGCTGACTTTTCCATCGGAGGAGGGGAAGAAGATCTTAGGCGTCTGGAGATGGAGCCCGAGGTACTGCTCCGCTGTGATGGAGGGTTTCGTTGTTGGAGCAGCTCCAGTGAGCTGTACGACGCCGAGGCTGAAGCAGGACAAGAGAGACAACGAACAACGTTAACCTGAGTGGAATTCTAATAGCATCTCCAATACATGGCGTAAAATACATAACCAAAAAGTGCTAGATGTAAAATACATCAGCCGCTCATCTCTGAACTTAACTGTCGAAACTGAACTTAACTGTCGAAACTGAACCTAACTGTCGAAACTGAATTTTGCTGTCGAAACTGAATGCACTAGCAAGGTGAGGCTACACGTCGGTCGACTGACCTTTTCATCTCTGGTCAGTCGATTTTGCACCCGTTGGATACAAAATCAAGGGCCTGTGGTTCATCTTCAACCTCCACCCCCCCTGAGCCGCCAGCCACCACCGGCCAAATTGCAGCCCCCCGCCGCCTGCGGCCGGCGGTGCGCCGCCCCGCCCGCCCCGAAAACACTCCCCACCGCCGGTCCGCCGC
>NC_041385.1:785157916-785167789 GCF_002162155.2 Triticum dicoccoides | reverse complement strand
GCCACCGCCCCGCAACGCCCCACCACCGCGGGCGACCACCGCCCCCATCCTGAACCCTAAGATAAATAGTGGGGTACCTCTCCGGCGAGCCCCCCTCCCCGCTGCGGCTGGTTCTTCCTTCACCCAGGCGAGCCCACCTCTAGGAAATCGACTGACCCAAAAGTCGATTCAGTCGATTGAAGTGTAGCCAAATCGGAGCAGCATCGCAAGCAAGAGCAAGAGCGAGAGCAGAAGTGCGAGCAGGAGCAATCGCAAGAGAAGACCAGGCAGGGGACCGAGAGCAAGAGTAGAGCAGCAGCGCGAGCGAGAGCTAAAGCAGCAGCAGCTCCTACTGATGTGGACATCGCCGCCGAGGGAGTGACACCATGGAGGAGGTGGCCGGCGACGCCGCCGTGGATGGAGCCGCGCCGTGTCCGCTTGGGACCGAGCGCCGGCAACACCGTGAGATCGAATCAAGAAGAAAATACGACGATTAGTGTACAACCTCTTTGGTGGCGCCGATTAGGCCGCAGCTTCATCCGACGAAATGGTGATGATGATGCTCTTACGGTGGTGCAGGTGAAGACGGCGGTGTGCGAATGGAGGTGGCGTGAAAGACGAGGGGAACATCGGGGCAGCTCCTTGGAGGTGGAGGACGGGGTGGCTGAACCGGCGGGACAATGAGATCAACAACGGATCCTCATCCGGTACGGTGGATGAGGGACGTCGAGGTCTTGCTGTGGACGACGTCGTCGGGGAAGAAGCTCCGGCTGGGTGGCGGACGGAGCAGGGTGTGGGGTTTCGTCGCGGGTTTTCGGCCTCGGTGTATGAATGGGTGGGCGGATGGGATGGCAGTGGGGAACCATGGCTTAGAGACGCGCTTGTCCGAAATGTGGGGTAAGTTACGAAAGTGACCCCCACCGATTTGAGGCGGTTCTTTCGGTTCAGGGGTACCATGGGCATTTCGCGTGTCGGGATTTCACAGGAGGTGGGAGTTTTCGCGCCCGTTGTAATTTCGGAATAGCAAGGCGCGGGTTGAGATGGAGGGAGTTGTCGGAGCACAAAAAGACAAAGATATATCTTAAATATTTCGGGCTAACAAGGCGCGGGTGGAAATTTCCGGACAAGCCTAACGTGTACTGTACCAAATCAATGCGCACTACAAATGTCATTCAAAACTTTGAATTCATGTTATGTTCAATTAAAATATTTCACTACGTGTATAATGCATGCAACCTATTACTCAAATGAACGTTTTAGTGCATTCCAAACGTATATACTACCGCTTCAATATGACTAAATTTGAATAAGATCTACAATAATGATTGTTGTGAAGTCAAAGCATTTGAATTCGTTTCTCTTTTTTAAAAAATCTACAATCATCATTATTGTCAAGTTAAACCATCGTTTGTGTATTATCTTCACAGCACACCACATGATCAGTATCGGGTTACATATGAACTATGTGTACTATATGAACTCGAACTAGATTTTTTGAATCCACTTTATTTTGATTTCAAATCACATTACATTTCTAGCTCTAGCTAGATCTTCATAATCTAAACCATGTCTCATATGTATAATGTGTTTATCACATTATGTATGGTGCCCCGCCCCCTACGCCTACAAGTATTTAGATGTGAGTTGCAAACACCACACATTACCACAAATTCAAATAAAATGTGAGAATGTTCGATATATAGTATTGTTTAGATTGCTCGATATTTAGTTGTAAGCTGCAAACGTCGCACATTATCACAAATTCAAATGAAATGTGAGATTGTTTGATGTATAGTATGGTTTAGATTGTTCGGCATTTAGCTGTGAATTGCAAACGCCATGCATTATCACATTATGGTATAACATGTGCACAACATGTGTATCACCGCTATATTCATGCATGCAATGTTTAAAACACTATGATCTCCTATTCAAATATATGAATCCACTTTCATATCAAATTATGATCTTTGTTAGTCTCTTACACCCACATAGTCCTCTAACCTTTGTAGCTACCACTAACTTTCTCTCGTGCATGCACACGCCCTCCTCGCCCTCCCCCTCCCTCGGCATTCTATCCACCGGGCACATTCATTTTTTCCTTTAGGTCGTTCTCCCAGAGTCTCCACAAGTCCTTTCCGACACACACCGATCGATAAACCTCTCCAGTGGTGCCTGCCTACAGCGTACACACACAGCTTCAATCTCCTCCTTTATGTGTCCTTGCCTCGTGTCTCTCATATGGTCAGACACACGTGTAAACTCTCACCCCTCTTTTAATCGATCTCACAACCGCACACTCCTCCCCCTATCCAGCTAGTAGTTGGGCCTCTCGCACCACCTCCTAGCTCCATTCTATCTGTCTATCCGTCTCGCTGGGCCTTATTTGCCTCTAACAAATGGACGTATACCGACCGATCTCTCGCTATACATATAGCCAGCTAGGTCCTTATAACTCGTTTTTACCCACACATTGATCGATCAACCTCATTAGTTGTGTCTCTCCCTTCCTCCGACAAACAACAATTGATCTACCAATCTAGTTAGGTTTGCTTACCAAACACGTGGTTCCCCTTCATCATCCATGGATGCGTCCCGACAGATCTATCACGCACAGGCACACACAGAAACACATCCCCACTCTTATTGATAACATTGCAGTTCCACCCTCAGTTTGTCTAGTAGGCCTCTCCCAACATCTCCGAGAAGCAACTCCATCACCCATCCAACACTCTACCCCCTCCCTCCCTCTCCCTCCCTCTCTCTCTCCTCTCTCTCTCTCTCTATGTCCCATCATATTTCCCGTCCTTTAGTTATGTATGGATGTCGACCGATATCCCTCATGACATAGCTGGGTCTCTCCTTCTCAACACATACACAAGTCGTTCTACCTCTATAGTTAGACCTCTGCCTACCCCTCCCCCCACCCCCTACCCCCCATGCACACCGATACATCAAGTGCTCTAGTCATGTCTCCCTGCCACACACAAACTTGACATGTGCCCTCTAACGTTCCGTTAGGCTAGTCGCCCTATATCTTTGACTTGCACACACACACGCATTTTCGATGGCTCTCTTCATCGATCTCGCACCCACCCGTACTTGATCCTCTCTTCGACTCTATTAATAGCTATGACCCCTCCCTCTCTTCTTGTGGATTCCCCAACCCTCTATGTATGATATGGATAGGCCTTCATTCCACACACATTGCATGCAAAATTTTGTTTGAGATTTCATCGACACATATTCCCACAAATAATTCACGAAATCAACCCCCCACCCCACCACAAAACAAAAAACATTCACGAACATGGTTTGTATCTCTCACACACACCCACGTAGGTGGGGGACGTGCACGAAGAGAAGAGGTGCATGCACGGCGCACGTACTCCCGTCTCTTTCCCAACCACACCCGCGCGAGTACACGGTGGAGCTCATTTCTGTACGAAAAAGGCAGCCCACATGGTAATTTGGCACGTGTACTGGTTGTCCACTTGGTGGAGGGAAGATCGTATACCACGGGTGAACAAACAAATTGCGACTTGACGCGTTATGTTAAATTAAAAAAAGAGGCAAACCATTTGGGGCCTACCTTAGAGGCAAGGCTCTATACACTGGAGTACTTTTGATGTGTCCCGTCAACTCGCAGAACAAGGAGAAGCTTGCTTAGTACGCCGTCTCCCCCGCCCACGAGCGCGGTGGCTCACAGGATGAGGTGAAGCTTGCTCCTCCCTCGCCCATGCGCGCTGTGGCTCGCAGGACGAGGAGAAAAATTTACTACTCCCTCCGTTTACTACTCGTCCCTACTACCTTGGTTATAGAGATTATATCATATTGTTTGGAATATATATGTCCTTAGTAGATTTCAATATGAACTACTAGTACATACTCCAAACACTGATGTATATAGACGTATTTTAGAGTGTACATTCACTCATTTTGCTCTGTATGTAGTACCACTCTCCCTCGCCCCTCGACCCTCGCCCACGTGGTGGACGTGCAGCAATTCATTCGGTCTCATATAGCCAGAACGATATATACTGCACTACCATTATTGCTCGACTTCTCGAAGAGGCGAAGAGACAATCGCAAGGTTAATATTTTGGAGATGCCAAGTGCAAGGTTATAGGAGAACGAGTAGTAGGTGCCGCATCATTTATAAATATTTTTTTTCTTTAGTGGCACGTACGCAATATGAGAGAAAAGGAAACCGCTCCACTATATACATAGTCAGGACGGGCCAGCCTACACGGTTGCTTGTTGGGGTTGCTCTCTTCACACTCTCTCGCACAAAATGACTGTGGCCACATCTCTAACATCCCGGTGGATCACGCCCGCTTGGGGAAGGGGTGGATGCTTAGTGTAGATGCAGTGTCCGTCGCCGACGGCGAAAGCCCACTGAAGGCACGTCCCGATCAGGGGTCCCTGCCGTTCTCTCTCACAAAGCCGGTGAGGTTGCCTTCGTCCCTTGCTCACTGCCGCGACGTGGGCAGTTGCCGCCTCCCGCCGCCCTCCTCAAGGTCGAGCTACGTCCCTCAGGTACAACTCCCTTTACAGCCGGCTTGCACCACTGCTCCAGCTACCCACATCACTCCCTGTGGATATTTCTCTACTTCTTTGCCCCGCACATACCTGATACCTCTACTGGCTTCTACGTACTGTATTTGTGATGAGTTTATGTCTCATCAATTAGTCCTAGTAATCTTATTCTAATCACGCTTCTTCAATTTCTTTGCCACAGGGATGCTCATCTCGATTTTGGTGAAACTGCACAAAATGATCCGCTGGTCAAAAGGTTGCAAACTTCATTTATTAGGAAGCTCGAACTTTGTCAGCAAATTGAAGCCTGGTCAGGGTTCACGGTTGAAGGGCTAGGGACTGCATGGATCATTTTTTTCTTTAGCTGCCTCTGTTCCAAAATAAGTGTCAACTTTAGTAGTAGTACAACTTTGTACTAAAGTTTGCACAAAGTTGAGACACTTATTTTGGAATGGAGGGAGTACGTATTTGCTATGATCTGTCAATCATTGAGATGCAATAGCATGCATGTTAGTCTCCTTTGTATTTGATGAAATGTTGCAACGGGCAACCTTGGACGCAAGATACATGTAACAGGAGCTGGAAGCTTCATAGCATTGTACAAATTTATCTCGCTGATAAATTACAGTTTTATTACGTACTAGTACTATAGTAGTACTTCCTCCTTTCCTAAATATAAGTCTTTGTAGAGATTTCACCATTAACCACATGCGGATGTATATAGATGCATTTTAAGTGTAGATTCATTCGTTTTGTTCCGTATGTAGTTCACCTAGTGGAATCTCTACAAAAACTTATCTACTAGTAATAGCTAGCCCCCACTACTAGGAATTCTCTATCCTCTCCTTGAGCCACATCATCAAAATTGACGTAGCCGTTAGATGAAGTAAATCAGTCATAATAGCCGTCTGATCTACACGTTGAGAGGCTCAGCACTAAGCCACATGCAAGCATGCAGAAATACCGTGGCACATGCATGTGAGTGGGTTTAAAATCACATCAACATGTCTGCATGCAATCATGCACCGGTAGCATGCATGTAAGTGAGCTTTTAAGTCCCATTAACATGTCAAAAAGAAAAATATAATCCCATTATGCAGTAGGAATTGGCTGATCTTTTTTCCTTATGTGGGGTGATCTAAATGATGATGGGAGTTTATTTAGTTTGGCTACCACATTTGTCATGTGGTTATAGATTCTTTTAGTTCTATGAAATCGATAATTTTGTGCAGAGAGATATACCGCTGTTCCGCGGCAACGAGCGGGGACTCATCTAGTAATATTTAGGAACGGAGGGAGTACTATGTAAAGAGTTAGGTGTCGCACGGTGATAGTGTGAGGTGGTCCATGTAATCACTGAGCCTGCGTGTTTTCACTGCTCTTGCACTCCTCCGCTGTAAGAATGGAGAAAATTGTAATCTACTACCTCCTTTCGCCGAAAGCGTGGGACATCCAACAGTCCTACCACATCAGTAATAAAGACCAATGAGCCGTCAAATCACATAGACCCAGCAGAAAGTTGGACGGACGAAGCAACCATCACTCTTGCACCAGTGAGAGGTCGCGTCCGCTTTGCCCGGGCATGAATGCAGCACCGATTCTTTTGAGCGGTGCTGACCATTTCAGGCGGGAAGCGCGCGCGGGCGGTGGAGGGGCTTTGGGTGGGCCAGGCTGGTCAGGAGCGGGCGTGGTAGCTGTCGTCATGTCCCTACCGGACACGCCCCGAAACGAGAGGATACACCGACTGTCGCGGCTAAAATCGTACACTACACACCATATCTCTGTAGGAGTAGGTCGATCTGTCGCACTATCTAACACACACATGATGTTAAACACACACACACGCACACGCACGCACCTTCGTCCCGTTGCACCTTCTAACGTGACTTATTACACCTAGACGGAGGGAGTAGTAAGTATACGAGATACGGTGGCACACTGACTTAAGTCGAATACAAGTGCCCAAAATTTGTGTGCATGTTATAAAAAGGATTCACTTAAAATAGTATGTGAGCGAACAGAGGGATCAATTGGACAGTGTTTCCAAGCAGTAGCGAGATGTGTGAGGTAGTAAGATACACCGCTGGCGCTTTTAATTTTTCTTATTAATTTGTTTGTTTCACCCTCTGACTGGTGGGACCCAACGTACTACGTGGAGAGAGGTAAGGTGACTAAGGCTGCATTATTTCCGCACCACTTTGGATAGTCTTACCACCAAAGCCACATGTCACGATTATGATTGAAATCCTAATGACTCCCACACACACACAAAAAAAACACGGCATGCCTGTCACACGAATGCAGGAATGTATAAAAGGTTATTTTCCTCTCGTTGAACATAACGGGAGGGTTGTGTAGCTGGTTATCTGTGACACTCCAAAAATTTTGGTGGTTTGTTTTTTTAAAGAGCCTTGCTTGGTTTGAAAGGAGGTCATTTAAACCCTTCCTAAAAAACCATCTTCTAAGTTTGCCCTCTCAAAAATCCTTTTCTTGGATTTGGTTTCATTTAAAATGGAAAACCCTTCTAGTTTTGGGCTTTTATTTGGTTTTGATCCCTTCAAAAATTTCACCATGCTTCCTATGGTGAAATTTTCCCAAAAACCTTTCCTCCCACTATAGTTCAACCCTAACATTCTGTCCAAACAAATAAAATCCATTTTTGGATTTTATTCCAACTATTTCTCCTCCCAAAATAATTCTGTCTTTTCTTTTGAACCTAGGTGGATTACAAAGCAAGTGCCCTAATGCTTTTGATTTTTGACCTCAACTCAACACCCCTGGATAGTCCTTTGAACCCATAACCCAGAACCATCTTGATCCACTCTTCTCCTGTTCAAATATTTCAAATTGCACTCACTACAAGTTTGGACCAAATTTGCCAAATTTGGTGAAATTCATATCTACACCTCTCCAAAAATTCCACAAATATCCAGGCAGCCTCTAGGTGCAATGAGAGGCCCCTCCACCAAAAACCAGCTCAAGGAAAAATCCCTACATGCCAGATCATTCTGTCGAACACCTTGCATGCACTGTTCTAGTCATATTCAGTTAAATTCAGACATTCAGTGTCGATCTTCGTCAGTGACTTCAGTCACGAGCTCACAGTGTGCTTGGAACGTAGCTCACGGCCAGGCTTGCTTGTCCGGAGCCTCACACTCGCGCTTGGCGCCTTCCTGGCGTCGGTGGCGCCCTGGCCTGCTTGCGCCGGCGTGTCTTGCGGCGGCCGCAGCGCCGTAGCGGCCGACAGGAAGCAGAACGGCGGCACAACGCCGTTCGGCGCCGCCCAAGCGTCCTGGTGGCTCCGCGTGGCCACCTCCTTGCCAGCGCACGCATGCAGCACCGTCGTCGTGGCGCGGCACGCGCAGAGCGCGCTCCCTGCCGCCGACGGGCCCGCGCCGCCCCGTTCCATCGAGCTCCCCCTAAACCCCCAAATCCCGACGCGGTTAGCACCAAAACGGAACCATGGAGCACCCACGACGACGTTCAGCCTCTGAAACCTCCCGTACAGCCGCAGCGCCGCCGTAATCACCTCGCCGGAGAACCCCGTTCTCGGCAACCGCCTCGGGGCGGCTATATATAGCCCCCCGAGCCTGCTCTCGCCCGTGGCACACCTCCTCTACCCCACTAGACCCTGCCCAGCCACTGGGAGAGCCCCGAGGGGCCCTTCTTCCCCGACTCCGGCCACCCCGTTCTGCCTCGGCCACCACCTCGATTCGCTCCGGTGAGGCCGTCTCCGGCGCTTGAACTTCGTCAGCAACCCTCTCGAGCAACTAGGAGACTAACCCCCACTCCTATTTGATCCCCGCAGCTCCCTCCGATGAGATCCACGACTTGCCGAACTGCCGTCCGCCGGAGCTAGGGCCACCACCACCCACAGATGCGGAACGGTGCACTGATCAGGGAGGTAAACCCCGATCACCTTGCCTCACCGTGGATCGCCGCCGGCGACCACCGCACCTCTCGGGCGCCGTCGCGCTTTGTTTCTCTGTTTGAACTTTCAAACCCGACAGGTGGGGCCCGCCTATCAGCCTCACAGCCGTTTCTTTTAAACGAAACGTTATCTGTACTTTTCCGCAGAACCCCCTGGAAGTTTTCTGTTTCATTACAGATGAGTCCTTGGTTAAAACACTTATAACTTTTTAACATAAGAGTATTTTTGATTAATTGTTTTTATGTTCTCTTTAGATTTTTGTCTAGTTTTTTATCATGTTTATTTGAAAAATATTTGGAACACTTTTCTGTACACTCACGGTATTTACATTGCGTACGTATTTTTCTTATACCGTAGATACCGGAGGAGGTGACGGAGCTGCAAACTTTGCACAGTTAGACTCCGACTTCTCCGAACCAGGCACGCATGTTTGAACTCTTGATATGATGAGTGTTGTTGCATGTTTGCATTTTAGTATAGTCATGGCATGTTTATGAACATCACTTTGCATGATATATCTCATGCACATATCGGAAAGTAAGTTTCGGAAAGCATTATGTTGTTGGATACATAGTTGCAAAGCCATGTGTTGGTATGAGGTTGGGTAAGATGGCAGTGTTGTGACATGCCAGTCTTATGCCAGATTATTTGACTTCAGTGTCGTCATGACACAAATTCATATTTCCATTCATTCCATCCTATACTGTCACATGTTTTCCGAAAGGAATATGGCATAGTAAGTTGCAAACCGTTTTCCTGGTACACACCAAGTGGAGAGGCCGGGATGAGGGTTCCATGGCCCTGCATTAAAGCCCGTCATCCGGTTAGGGGGCATGGGTGTTTCCGGTTGGGACCGAGAGGGGGGCACCCCTTAGAGCGCGCTTATAGAAATTTGATCCCATGCTATTCGAGGTTGTGGCCTCCCCGTCTCAAAGTTTTTCTTGGACGTTGGCCAGGGTGATTCCTGGCAACGTGAGGTGAAATGGGTGTGTACTAGTTAAATGTGTTTCTACTGAAATACCGTAAACGGAACTAGTCCTTCGTGACTACGGAAATTCGTTGGCTGTGTCCAGTTCTTCCAAACTCTGCAGAGTCTCAATCATTCAATTATCGTGTACTTTGTTCGAGTACTATAATTATCTTATCTTGTCAGGTATCAGCCTCAGTGACAAAACTCCGGCGGGATTTGTGTGTAATAAATCCGGTTAAAAGATTATTTTTGTGGATGGACTAATCTCGTTATTTACATTTATTTTAAAGCCCTGGCTGTGATGTCGCTCAGACGTCCGACGGCGGTATTCCTTTTAAAGCCCTGTCTGTGATGTCGCTCAGACGTCCGACGGTGGCATTTCTTTTAAAGCCCTGTCTGTGATGTCGCTCAGACGTCCGACGGTGGTATTTCTTTTAAAGCCCTGTCTGTGATG
>NC_041385.1:785147753-785157502 GCF_002162155.2 Triticum dicoccoides | reverse complement strand
ATTCTTTTACAGCCCTGTCTGTGATGTCGCCCAGACGTCCGACTGCAGTATTTCTTTTAAAGCCCTTTATGTGATGTCGCCCAGACGTCCGACTGTGGCATTTCTTTTAAAGCCCTTTATGTGATGTCGCCCAGACGTCCGACTGTGGCATTTCTTTTAAGCCCTTTATGTGGTGTCGCCCAGACGTCCGACTGTGGCATTTCTTTTAAGCCCTTTATGTGGTGTCGCTTAGACGCCCGACTGCGGCATGCATTTTATTTACTTACCTTTCGAGGCGTCGCTCCAGACACCCGATCGGTTTTCTCCAGCTATTTATTTTATTTATCAAGTCCTGCAAATCTTACCATTGTTATATGAGCATCATCCTTTATTCATGACGCATTCATGCATTCATTGATTATATCTTTTGTCCGAACTGTCTTGCGAGTACTTTCAAGTACTCACCTGGCTTGTTGATTTGGCCAGATGCTGATGAAGGTGATCTCATGGGTGAAGAGTTTGATAGCGAATCCGACGCCTAGAGGAGTCCCTGTCAGTCCCGTGCGATCCTGTCTTGGTCTTTGTATTATCCGCTTCCGCAACCCCCAAATAAATTCATCGAGCCTCACCTCGACGCTCGATGTGCTGCCAGTAGAAGTCAAGTTATCCACCAACACTTTTCCCTCGAGCTAGTAGCATGCCACCCCACCCCTGTGTCATAATCGCCCATATGTAAAATATTGGCGAGTCTGTAATAAATTGTTGAGCAACCTCAGCTCAACCCTGTAATATATTTGATGCTACTGGTTCTCTGTTTATCAAGCTTTTGTCTACCAGAAAGGATAACTTTTCCTATACTGGGATTTAAAGATTGGTTTTCTCAATAAATATTTTTATTGAAAAACCGGTCGTGATAGACTTGGTAACCAGAGCCAGGCTGACTGTAGGAAGCCACTAGGTGTGATCGCTAATTGGTTATTAGCATGATAGAGTTATTCATGTTTTTACAAATGTAGTCATTTTCTGACAGTCAGCATAAAATTTATGATCTGACCACTCGGAATTTTTGCCTACTTTTGTAGATGGCCGGCAACGACTGCGAGTCTCAGATGTTCGCCAACGTGCCTGAGGGGTTCGTCAAACTCCTCTCCTTCATCGGTCAGGTTGCGATGGGGCCATCCGTGCGCCCAGTCTTCACGCTTTATCCACACAGGATCAACGACAGTCTGACTATGCACCAGGCCGCGGTGCAATTCACGGGAGGCCATGCTAAAGTACGCCGCCTCCGATTCGTGGGGAGAGCCATGCCTACAGAAAGGCATGCTATGCAGATGGCTGCCCGCGAGACGATAGCCCGTCTTTGGGATGTTCTTCCGGCAATGAAGACCCGTCGCTACCGCTACCTTCCATGCCATGTGCCTTACACCTGTCACTACTCCTTCTCTTGCCCCAGAGGAGAGCGAGATGAAGCCTTTGAGATGCTTGTCGAGTACCTCCGAGCCTTGGAGGCAGCATTCGATTGCATGGTGGATGACCTCGTAGCTGCACGCATGGACTCAGTTCATGGCTGTGCTGCTAACAGGAGGGAACTCCTGCACGCCGCTCCACCACTGACTTTTGTGTCATCCACAGCCTCTCACTCACCTACCATACTCGCCTCTGCTCGTCGTCTGCCTACCACAGAGGAATTTAACCAGGCTATTGCACCCACACTCGTCCGCTCTGCGCCACTTGTTGCACCCACTCCAATACGTGCTACCCCACCTATTCCACCCACTCGTATTCGTGTTATTCCGCCTAAGGCTCCTGCTCCATCAGCTCAGCACAACATTTCTCGTCTGGAGCCTATTAGGGAGGAGGAGGTTGATTCCCCAGCGTCTCTACGTCTCACCCTCAGCAGGCCAAGGGAGATCCTCACCGTCTCCGACTAAGTACGCATAGACGCCATGCGATGTATCAACTTGGGTAATATGTTTCTATGTACATAGGTTGTGAGAAGTAGCCTGTTTGCGCACCATGTAGGATCTGGAGGAGTGCACTAGTTTAAATAAAATGTCAGGATTATGTACGCATATCCTGAGTGATGTAATGTATAATTATGCCCGCGTGTAAGATATGCACTAGTCCTTCTCCGCGCGCAATCGTGTGTTTCCAAATACCATGGAGTTTAAAAATGTTCTTTGTGAGTGGTTTTATTGACTTTTGCGACTCTCTTTCTTGTCTTACGAGTTCACAAAAATATATCCCCAGAGTGAAAGATGTCTCATCCTTGGACGCGCTCCATGCCAACTCAGCCAGAAGAAAATTATGGCAGACCGCAGAACCAGAATTTCACTCAGGGTCAGACAAGTCAACAGGACAGTGAAACAGCTTTTACACAAGTTTGTCGTTTGTATGAACAGAGTCAGCAGCAACACCAGGAAATGATGAACCAATTCATCAATATGGGAAATAACCGTGGTCAGTATCAACCGCAATCCAAATTATCTGAGTTACAAAAGACGCGTCCTCCAACATTTTCTCATACTGACAAGCCTCTTGAGGCCGAGGATTGGCTTCGAGACATGGAGAGAAAATTAATTATCGCACAGTGCTCAGACCGTGAAAAAGTACTGTATGCACCACATTATCTCACAGGTGCAGCTGCATCGTGGTGGGAAAACTTCCTGCACATGCACCCCAACGAAAATGAAATCACCTGGGAAAATTTCAAAGAAGGTTTTCGTGAGGCACATATTCCTAAGAGCGTCATGAAAATCAAGAAGAAGGAATTTGATGAACTCAAGCAAAGAGCCATGACAGTGTCAGAATACAACAGCCAATTCACACTGCTGTCTCGCTACGCCAATGAAGAACGCATGACCGAGAGCAAGAAGATGGAAAAATTCTTGGAAGGCCTGGCACCCGTCCTTAAGTGCCAGCTAGTTGTGCACACCTTTCCAGATTTTAAAACACTAGTGGATAAGGCCATTACCCTGGAAAATGAGCGATGTAGCCTGGAAGATATCCGCAAACGGAAAAGGGACCATACTAATTTTTCTCGCAATCACAGAAGTAAGAAGGAATTTCAGAAGGGGGATTCACACAAAACCCCGGTGAATAATTCACGTCCAACCAAGAATTTCCATGCAAGAGACAAAGAGTTCACCTATCGCCCAGGCGTTACCTGTTATGCTTGTGGAGAAGAAGGGCACTATGCCAAGCAGTGTCCCAAGCCAAGGAACTCAAACCCGAAGCTCAATAATGGTGGAAATAATTCAGCACCAAAGCGAAGCAATTTCAACCCCAACAACAACCACTGGAAAGGTCACTTGAACCACGTGACCCGAGAGGAAGCACAGAACGCCCCAGATATCGTACTCGGTATGTACCCCATCAACACAATACCTGCCATGGTTTTGTTTGATTCTGGAGCTTCTCACTCATTCGTTTCAAAAAGTTTTGCTTTGCAAAATAATTTTTCGATGCTTCCCTTGGAAAAATCGATGATCGTCAAGTCCCCTGGGATTAAGCAAGTGACACAGAGTTACTGTCAAGGTGTGGTTATTGAATTTGAAGGATTGACATTTTACGCCAACCTTATTGTACTGGAAAGCAAAGGACTGGATGTCATCCTAGCAATGGATTGGTTGACCACCAACAAAGGTTTTATTGACTGCTTCAACCGTACCGTGATTCTCACCCACCATCAAGGGAAGAAAATAAAAGTTTCAGCCAAAGAGAGACAAATACCTCGGCAACCTAGATTAAACAAGGTGGACATTTCTGAGTTGAACAAGGTTCCAGTGGTATGTGAATTTCCAGATGTATTTCCAGAGGAACTACCAGGCATGCCACCAGACCGAGAGATAGAATACAACATTGAGCTAGCACCCGGGACCACTCCTATTTACAAGAAACCTTATAGAATGGCACCATCCGAATTGGTAGAGTTGAAGAAGCAAATAAAAGAATTATTGGAGAAAGGATACATACGAGCCAGCTCCTCACCTTGGGGTTCTCCAATTTTATTTGCCAAGAAGAAGGATGGAACAATGAGGTTGTGTATTGATTATCGAGCTCTCAACATGGTCACAATCAAGAACAAATACCCAATGCCCCGAATAAATGATTTATTCGATCAGCTCGCACATGCCAAAGTCTTCTCGAAAATTGATTTGAGATCAGGATACCACCAGTTAAAAGTACGAACAGAAGATATTCCCAAGACCGCATTTACCTCCAGATATGGGCTGTATGAGTTCACCGTAATGCCATTTGGGCTAACCAACGCCCCCGCATATTTTGTTCACCTCATGAACAAAGTGTTTATGAAGTATATGGACAAGTTTATTGTGGTGTTCATCGATGATATTCTGATATATTCCAAAACACCAGAAGAGCACGCCGAACATCTCAGGATTGTACTCGGAGAACTCAGGAAACATCAACTATACGCCAAGTTCAGCAAATGTGAATTTTGGCTAAGGCAGGTGGGTTTTCTGGGCCACGTGCTAACCCAAGAAGGTATTGCAGTAGATCCGGATAAAGTCAAGGCCGTACTTGGCTGGAAACCGCCAGCTAACGTAACGGACATACGGAGTTTCTTGGGAATGGCAGGCTATTATCGGAGATTTATTGAAGGATTCTCCACTATAGCAAAGCCCATGACACAATTTCTCAAGAAAGGCAAAAAATTTGAATGGACAGAAGCATGTGAGAAAAGCTTTCAAGAGCTAAAAAGAAAATTAACAACGGCACCAGTACTAATTGTGCCAGATATACACAAGAACTTTGAGGTATATTGTGACGCATCCCGGAAAGGCCTCGGATGCGTATTGATGCAAGAAGGCAAGGTAGTTGTGTATGTCTCCAGACAACTACGCAAGCATGAGGAAAATTATCCCACTCATGACTTGGAATTGGCAGCAGTCATCCATGCACTCAAGGAATGGAGACACTTCCTACTTGGGAATCGTTGCGAGATATACATAGACCATAAGAGTCCTAAGTATATTTTCACACAGCCAGAGTTAAATTTATGGCAACGACGCTGGTTAGAGTTGGTGAAGGATTATGATGTTGGAATCCACTATCATCCCGGAAAAGCAAATGTTGTGGCAGATGCACTTAGTCGAAATCCCAGCACGGACAATGACAATATCCCAAAGTTGAGGCCAGAATTTCAACAAGAATTTGCCCGATTAAATCTAATAATGGTTACCGAAGGCAGTGTGCTGAATATAGAACTACAGCCTACCCTAATGGAAAGTATCAAGGAAGCCCAGCATGGACACCCCGGCATTGAGGGCATAAAAAGAAAAGTGAGTTTGGGAAGAGCCTCAGAATTCAACATAGATGAGCAAGGAATATTGTGGTACGGAGAAAGGCTATGCGTACCAAATGTCAAGGACCTCAAACAGCAGATATTAACTGAAAGTCACACAGCTCCGTATTCCATCCATCCTGGAGGGACAAAAATGTACAAAGACCTTCAGGAAAATTTTTGGTGGCATGGTATGAAGAGAGATATAGCCACGTTCATTGCATGCTGTGACTCTTGTCAACGTATCAAGGCCGAGCACCAGAAACCAGCCGGACTGTTACAGCCAAATAAGATACCCGAGTGGAAATGGGACGAGATTGGAATGGACTTTATCATTGGACTGCCTCGGTCACAACACGGAAACAATGCCATATGGGTCATAACCGACAGATTAACCAAGGTGGCACATTTTATTCCGGTAAAAACAACTTACACCACTCAGATACTAGCCAGACTTTATCTTGCCCGTATCGTCTGCCTACATGGAGTCCCTAAGACTATTATCTCCGATAGAGGCACACAGTTCGTCTCTGCATTCTGGGATCACCTACAACATGCACTGGGAACCCAACTAGCCTTCAGTACCGCATACCATCCCCAGACTGATGGACAAACGGAACGCGTAAACCAAATCTTAGAAGACATGCTAAGAGCCTGTGTCCTCACCTACGGGAACAGTTGGGAAGAAAGTTTGCCATATGCAGAATTCGCATACAACAACAGCTATCAAGCCAGCTTGCAAATGGCACCATTTGAAGCTCTATATGGGAGAAGATGTCGTACCCCGCTAAATTGGTCAGAGACTGGAGACAGCCATATCTTTGGCCCAGATATGCTCAAGGAGGCCGAGGAGAAAGTTAAGACGATTAGAGAACGACTCAAAATAGCTCAATGTCGGCAAAAGAGTTATTACGACCGAAAGCATCGGGAAATCAGTTTTGAACCCAGAGAATTGGTATACCTGAGAGTTTCTCCTATGAATGGTCTGCAACAATTCAAGATTAAGGGGAAACTAGCACCAAGATTCATCGGACCATTTCATATAGTGGCCTGACAAGGCAAGGTAGCCTACCAGCTGGACCTGCCCGGAGACTTATCCGGTATCCACAACGTGTTTCACATCTCGCAGTTGAGAAAATACATAAGCAACCTAGAGAAGCAAGTTTCACATGAGTATATTGACGTGCAACCAGACCTCACTTACCGGGAGCACCCGATAAAAATATTGGAAGAATCTGAGAGGAGGACCCGACAGAAAGCCATTAAGTTTTTCAGAGTTTAATGGAGCAATCACACCGAAAATGAAGCAACTTGGGAGAGCGAGGATTTTCTTCGGACAGAGCACCCACACCTGTTTAAGGATCAGCTGAAATCTCGGGGACGAGCTTTTCCTAAGGGGGTAGGTGCTGTGACACTCCAAAATTTTTGGTGGTTTGTTTTTTTTAAAGAGCCTTGCTTGGTTTGAAAGGAGGTCATTTAAACCCTTCCTAAAAAAACCATCTACCAAGTTTCCCCTCTCAAAAATCCTTTTCTTGGATTTGGTTTCATTTAAAATGGAAAACCCTTCTAGTTTTGGGCTTTTATTTGGTTTTGATCCCTTCAAAAATTTCACCATGCTTCCTATGGTGAAATTTTCCCAAAAACCTTTCCTCCCACTATAGTTTAACCCTAACATTCTGTCCAAACAAATAAAATCCATTTTTGGATTTTATTCCAACTATTTCTCCTCCCAAAATAATTCTGTCTTTTCTTTTGAACCTAGGTGGATTACAAAGCAAGTGCCCTAATGCTTTTGATTTTTGACCTCAACTCAACACCCCTGGATTGTCCTTTGAACCCACAACCCAGAACCATCTTGATCCACTCACTGCAAATTTGGACCAGATTTGCCAAATTTGGTGAAATTCATATCTACACCTCTCCAAAAATTCTACAAATATTCAGGCAGCCTCTAGGTGCAATGAGAGGCCCCTCCACCAAAAACCAGCTCAAGGAAAAATCCCTACATGCCTAGATCATTCTGTCGAACACCTTGCATGCACTGTTCTAGTCATATTCAGTTAAATTCAGACATTCAGTGTCGATCTTCGTCAGTGACTTCAGTCACGAGCTCACAGTGTGCTTGGCACGTAGCTCACGGCCAGGCTTGCTTTTCCGGAGCCTCACACGCGCGCTTGGCGCCTTCCTGGCGTCGGTGGCGCCCTGGCCCGCCTGCGCCGGCGTGTCTTGCAGCGGCCGCAGCACCGTAGCGGCCGACAGGAAGCAGAACGGCGGCACAACACCGTTCGGTGCCGCCCAAGCGTCCTGGTGGCTCTGCGTGGCCACCTCCTTGCCAGCGCACGCATGCAGCACCGTCACCGTGGCGCGGCACACGCAGAGCGCGCTCCCTGCCGCCGATGGGCCCGCGCCACCCCGTTCCATCGAGCTCCCCCTAAACCCCCAAATCCCGACGCGGTTAGCACCAAAACGGAACCATGGAGCACCCACGACGACGTTCAGCCTCTGAAACCTCCCGTACAGCCGCAGCGCCGCCGTAATCACCTCGCCGGAGAACCCCGTTCTCGGCAACCGCCTCGGGGCGGCTATATATAGCACCCCGAGCCTGCTCTCACCCGCGGCACACCTCCTCTACCTCACTAGACCCCGCCCAGCCACTGGGAGAGCCCCGAGGGGCCCTTCTTCCCCGACTCCGGCCACCCC
Organism: Triticum dicoccoides; assembly: GCF_002162155.2. Classification (NCBI taxonomy): domain Eukaryota; kingdom Viridiplantae; phylum Streptophyta; class Magnoliopsida; order Poales; family Poaceae; genus Triticum; species Triticum dicoccoides. Next base: position 785,149,518 of record NC_041385.1, on the reverse strand, counting down.
GTTCCGCCTCGGCCTCCACCTCGATTCGCTCCGATGAGGCCGTCTCCGGCGCTTGAACTTCGTCAGCAACCCTCTCGAGCAACTAGGAGACTAACCCCCACTCCTATTTGATCCCCGCAGCTCCCTCCGGCGAGATCCTCGACTTGCCGAACCGCCGTCCGCCGGAGCTAGGGCCGCCGTCGACACAGTGCTCGCCGGCGACCACCACCACCACCCACAGACGCGGAACGGTGCGCTGATCACGGAGGTAAACCCCGATCACCTTGCCTCGCCGTGGATCGCCGCTGGCGACCACCGCACCTCTCGGGCGCCGTCGCGCTCTGTTTCTCTATTTGAACTTTCAAACCCGACAGGTGGGGCCCGCCTGTCAGCCTCACAGCCGTTTCTTTTAAATGAAACGTTATCTGTACTTTTCCGCAGAACCCCCTGGAAGTTTTCTGTTTCATTACAGATGAGTCCTTGGTTTAAAACACTTATAACTTTTTAACAGAAGAGTATTTTTGATTAATTCTTTTTCTGTTCTCTTTAGATTTTTGTCTAGTTTTTTATCGCATTTATTTGAAAAATATTTGGAACACTTTTCTGTACACTCACGGTATTTACGTTGCGTACTATTTTTCTTATACCGTAGATACCGGAGGAGGTGACGGAGCTGCAAACTTCGCACAGTTAGACTCCGACTTCTCCGAACCAGGCAAGCATGTTTGAACTCTTGATATGATGAGTGTTGTTGCATGTTTGCATTTTAGTATAGTCATGGCATGTTTATGAACATCACTTTGCATGATATATCTCATGCACATATCGGAAAGTAAGTTTCGGAAAGCATTATGTTGTTGGATACATAGTTGCGAAGCCATGTGTTGGTATGAGGATGGGTAAGATGGCAGTGTTGTGACATGCCAGTCTTATGCCAGATTATTTGACTTCCGTGTCGTCATGACACAAATTCATATTTCCATTCATTCCATCCTATATTGTCACATGTTTTCCGAAAGGAATATGGCATAGTAAGTTGCAAACCGTTTTTCTGGTACACACCAAGTGGATAGGCCGGGATGAGGGTTCCATGGCCCTGGATTAAAGCCCGTCAACCGGTTAGGGGGCATGGGTGTTTCCGGTTGGGACCGAGAGGGGGGCACCCCTTAGAGCGCGCGTATAGAAATTTGATCCCATGCTATTCGAGGTTGTGGCCTCCCCGTCTCAAAGTTTTTCTTGGACGTTGGCCAGGGTGATTCCTGGCAACGTGAGGTGAAATGGGTGTGTACTAGTTAAATGTGTTTCTACTGAAATACCATAAACGGAACTAGTCCTTCGTGACTACGGAAATTCGTTGGCTGTGTTCAGTTCTTCCAAACTCTGCAGAGTCTCAGTCTTTCAATTATCGTGTACTTTGTTCGAGTACTATAATTATCTTATCTTGTCAGGTATCAGCCTCAGTGACAAAACTCCGGCGGGATTTGTGTGTAATAAATCCGGTTAAAAGATTATTCTTGTGGATGGACTAATCTCGTTATTTACATTTAGTTTAAAGCCCTGTCTGTGATGTCGCTCAGACGTCCGACGGTGGTATTCCTTTTAAAGCCCTGTCTGTGATGTCGCTCAGACGTCCGACGGTGGCATTTCTTTTAAAGCCCTGTCTGTGATGTCGCTCAGACGTCCGACGGTGGTATTTCTTTTAAAGCCCTGTCTATGATGTCGCTCAGACGTCCGACGGTGGCATTTCTTTTAAAGCCCTGTCTGTGATGTCGCTCAGACATCCGAC
>NC_041385.1:785138039-785147291 GCF_002162155.2 Triticum dicoccoides | reverse complement strand
CCCAGACGTCCGAATTCGGTAATTCTTTTAAAGCCTTGTCTGTGATGTCGCCCAGACGTCCGACTGCGATATTTCTTTTAAAGCCCTTTATGTGATGTTGCCCAGACATCTGACTATGGCATTTCTTTTAAAGCCCTTTATGTGATGTCGCCCAGACGTCCGACTGTGGCATTTCTTTTAAGCCCTTTATGTGGTGTCGCTTAGACGCCCGACTGCGGCATGCATTTTATTTATTTACCTTTCGAGGCGTCGCTCGAGACACCCGATCGGTTTTTTTTCAGCTATTTATTTTATTTATCAAGTCTTGCAAATCTTACCATTGTTATATGAGCATCATCCTTTATTCATGACGCATTCATGCATTCATTGATTATATCTTTTGTCCGAACTGTCTTGCGAGTACTTTCAAGTACTCACCTGGCTTGTTGACTTGGCCAGATGCTGATGAAGGCGATCTCATGGGTGAAGAGTTTGATAGTGAATCCGACGCCTAGAGGAGTCCCAGTCAGTCCCGTGCGATCCTGTCTTGGTCTTTGTATTATCCGCTTCCGCAACCCCCAAATAAATTCATCGAGCCTCACCTCGACGCTCGATGTGCTGCCAGTAGAAGTCAAGTTATCCACCAACACTTTTCCCTCGAGCTAGTAGCATGCCACCCCACCCCTGTGTCATAACCGCCCATATGTAAAATATTGGCGAGTCTGTAATAAATTGTTGAGCAACCTCAGCTCAACCCTGTAATATATTTGATGCTACTGGTTCTCTGTTTATCAAGCTTTTGTCTACCAGAAAGGATAACTTTTCCTATACTGGGATTTAAAGATTGGTTTTCTCAATAAATATTTTTATTGAAAAACCGGTTGTGACATTATCATGTTCGCTCATCAAACTTGAGGTCTCGGGTTCGATAGCTACACTTGAGCATAATTTTTGCCAGGAGGATTCTTTGACTGGTCAAAATGTTTTCTAGGGTTTGCACGCTTCACACTCTCTCTCCAGTATATATATACACGCTGGAGCCTCAGCGCTTGTAGTTGCTCTCTTCACACTCTCTCGCCCTCTCCCGCTGGATCCTCAGTGCTTGTAGTTGCTCTCTTCACACTCTCTCGCCCTCTCCAGATCTAAACAAGACTTCGTTGGCCTCTCTCTCCCCTCACTGCTGCTCAAAGAGCCGGCAGGATCCATTCGCCGGGAAGGGAAGGAGGCTTAACGCTGTCGCCGTCGGCGAGGGAGGGAATCCACTACCGGCGCTGCTGTTCACTTTCCACCCAGCGGCGGCGCTGCAGGGCCTCCGACCCTTCTTCTTCGCCGCCGTCCCGTCGCCCACCGAACCACGCCCCAAGAACCTTAAGGTATATTTTACTTACTCCACATGCATTGCTCTAGCTGCATGTATACCATGAATCTAGGACGTGGTTCAAAGAGGAAAGGAGTGGGGGAAAGTTGTATAGCATGAATCTAGGACGTGGTTCAGAGAGGAAAGGAATGGGGGAAAGTAGTGGGGAAAGTTGTATCGCATAAATCTAGGACGTGGTTCAAAGAGGAAAGGAAGGGGCGAAAGTACTAGTTCAAAAAGGAAAGGAAGGGACAAGGCTGTAGAGTTTGAGTAGGACTAGATTTGCTGCGCTCACATAGGGAAAGGTGTCTAAAGATAACAAAACTGGGACCAACACAAATATGCTCCTTGGTTATTTGTTCTTTGTTGCAACAGACTGTGCATGACCACAGTACATCGGTAGATGCACATGATGCTGGTGCGTCCACTGTCCCGTGCAACTCATTAGCTGTTGTTAATCTATGGCCCTGTTTGGTTAAAAACTCCCTAGTCCCTACCTGCTTGGTTCTAGGGACTAAACATGGACTAGAGGTTATTAAATGACATGATAAAATACCATGTTACCCCTAGTAATGAACTAATAGAAACAAGGTGCAATGCGTGGCAGGGGCAACTGTTGGAAAAAGTCCCAAAAAGACTCCCTCGGGGTCTTCTTTCTTTAGTCCCAAATGCCCACTTTTAGTCCCGAAAAGTCCCTCCTATTTGGTTTAGATGTGACTGACATCGAGTTTTTTTAGTCCCTACACCAAAATGTCCCTGTAAGCAAACACCCTCTAATAATGCCGCTGGAAAATTGATGCAATGCCACAGTTAAAAGCAAATTACATGTTTAACGAATTTTATTTTTAATATAATCTCTATGTTAATATTAATCAATGCCACCGTTTGACAAATGCTACTATCTTGCTTTCTTTCCCATTTCGATAAGGTAGATGCTTCTTTTTGTTGGCTTCTGTGTCATCCACCGTTATTGACCACTAATTGTTTCCTTTGCACCTCTGTGTAAACAGGGTTATCTACTTCACCTTGTTGCCATTGTGACCTTTTGTTGCACTGCACAAAACACTTTTATTTTAAGACTATTTTGTGCAGTTCAACCAAAATGTCACACCGACAACGTTGCTTGATTGCTTGATCTTAGTGGAACTTCACAAGAGGAGATCTTACTTCCTATCCATTAAGGCGAATTTGGTTCAGATCTTCTTCTTGTGAGTTGTTTGAATTCCGCATCATGAGAGGTCAGTACTAGCCTTCTTTCACATGATTCTGCAGTGTGCTTTCATATGTTGTGCTACTTGTACGATAGGTTGCTTGATTTTAGTGAACTGCACAAATGGAGACAAGACTTCCAATCTGTATGTGCACCGTAATATCCCATTGAGGTAAGATAAGGATATTTCACAACCGCTGGCCTGTATTTTGCCACTTTCATCAGAAAATTAAGTTTAGTACTATACTTGTGCTCCCTAATTGACATGCCAAATCTTACATTGAAGGCGAAGCTTGTCTGTTATTGAACCAAGTGATGACGGGGAAGAACAAGCGGAAGAAAAACAAAAATCAACTCCCGGTGCTGTAATGAAGCACTAGAACTATGATGACACAAGTAATGATATAGTTTTGCATCTTAATTTATTGCTATGGCTGGAACGAGCAATTGTTTTGCCACTGATTTGATGCCATACGTAATTATCTCTACTTGTGCAAATAGGGATCTTCTTTGAAGATACCATATATTTTAGTGGAACTGCACAAAAAGATGTTGGAAAGATTAAACTAATCGAGGAGTATATAGTAAGCATGGCCACCATAGTAGATAGCAACAGATGGTTCCGGAGAAGTGCTTCATCTGTATGCTCTACACAATCAGCCTCCTGACAAAGGTTGGTACTCGCCCACTAATTCATCCATATGATTGAGCTTTGTCATCTCTATTAGTGTTGTGCTACTATTTAGATACTGTCATGAAAAAGTGGTATTGTCCTTGAGAAGTGCTTCATCTGTGTTGTTTTAAATATTTCCTTTCCTTTTTTCGAGCAAATAGGGATGCTAGCATTTAGTTGTCCTCTTGTCTTTGCACAATAGGATCATCTTCCTCTGAAGAAGAATATGGAGTACGTGAAGTGACTAGTTCCGATTATGCCAGGATGAAGAAGCATTGTCTATCTTCTCATCAAAAGGAGAAGTTGAAGGATGGTTACATTACTCCCCACAAGGGCAAACTAACTTCAGCTCAGAAGGACTGACAAATCTCCATTTTTTTGCTGTGATGCGCGAGTACAATGTTGTTCTAGGATTCTCATCAGAAGGAGCAATTGAAGGATGGTTACATTACTCCCCACAAGACCAAACTAATTTCAGCTCAGAAGGACAGACAAATCTCCATTTTTTGCTGTGATGCGTGAGTACAATGTTGTTCTAGGATTCTTTCTGGTGAGTTCCATTTTTCTAAAAGTGTGCTCTACATGGACCATGTAGGTGCCTATTTAAACCGTCAATTCATAGTACATTTTGCTTTATACTAATCACTTTTTTTGTATTTGTGCAAACAGGGGTGATCGGCTTGATTTCAATGGGAACTGCACAAAATGTTCATGAATACATTGAATCATTCATTTCCACCACAAGAAAGGAGGTGTCGATAAGTTCAAGGCGTTGCAACATATAAGGGCGAAATCATACAAGCTACGCGTGAATTTGGTTGGTTTTGGTGGAACTTCACAAAAAGAACAGTTGGTTTATTTAGCACGAGGAGCCATGTCAATGTCCGAACTGATGGCAAACCATTCCCATTCCACATTCGTAGGCATTTGATATTTTGGAATGGGACAACCTTGTCAAATTTTTCTCATTGATTTTAAGACATGCGTTTGATATTTTTGAATGGGACGCCCTTGCTGTCAGCAACGTCGATCAATTTTTTCTTTATTGTTTAGTTGTGAAGTAAATATTGCCTCTAACATGTGAGTCGCTGAGATGCATAATCATCGATTGTTTTGTATATTCTCTATGAATTGCCAGCCCTGTTTGTTTGATTGCAATGTACAGAAACGCTAAAAAGCTGCTCAAACTCTTTGTACTCCTTCTGTTCCTTTTTACTTCGCACATTGTGAAAGTGCATACTTTTTTGTATAAGATTGGTCAAAGTAGAGATACTTTGACTGCAGACAAAACTTGTATAGAAAGGAACGGAGGGAGTACATGTGAAACTGCTGCAACCAAGGTGATCACCCTGGGAATAATGCAAGTACGTATTGTTTTGCATGTTCATCCAATGCCAGTGATACAGGAATTCGAACTAATCGAAATAAATTCGTTCATACATAGTCGGATTTCATATAAACATGCCGGATTTAATTACATTTCATACATTCTTCAACAAAAAAGGGGTGTTTGTGGACGCATGCATCTCCCAGATGCAGAGGCCGGGGGTCATCCTCCTTTTCTAAAAAAAATATAAAAAGGGGTGCGCTGGAGGTATAATTAATTAACCGAAGCTACCCACTTGTATCCCGCTGAGCCGAACAGAAGATTCAATGACTTAACTGCAGGTGCAGTTGCGTAACTGACATGTGGCTTGTTGGGCCCACGTGTCAGTCAGCCAGCTGCACCAGCAATTAAGTAGAAGCAGCGTTCTTCTCCAGCGAGCTCTCTGACTCCACGTCGCCGCCAAGAAGCTAACCGGCCGTCAATGGTCAACCCGCTTAGCTTGGCTTCAACCGGAGGGTAGCAGCGGTGGCCTTACTTGGACCCGAGCGGCGGCGACCAACCGTGTTCTACTCTTCCTCGTTTTCTGTGTGGTGCGGCCTCGTTGGCAGCGGGGCAGGGCCTCGGCGAAGCCAGTGATGTCCTATGTCTCGTTGCCGGCAGGCGGCGCCTCAGCGGAGCGGTGGAAATCCTCCCCCATGTTGCCGGCAGGGTGGGGCCTCTGCTGAGCCGGTGATGTCCTCTGCCTCGTTGTTGGCGGGGCGGGGCCTCGGCGGAGTCGGCAGTGTCCTCTGCCTCGTTGTTGGCGCCGCGGGGCCTCGGCGGAGCCAGCGGTGTCCTCTGCCTCGTTGTTGGCGCCGCGGGGCGTCGTCGACGCCAACGGAGCGGGGACTCGTCGGAGCCGGCATTGTCCTCTGTCTCGTCCTCGGTCTCGCCAAACAGCGCCTCCCCCGCTTCATCGCCCTCTTTGCTAGCCTCTTTGTAGGCGGCCGCAGCCTCCGCCACCCGCATGCGGTACCGCCAGCGCTCGAGACGGCCCTTGTGGGCGGAGCGGTACGAGTCGAGCAGCGCCTCCTGCTCCGCCCGCTCCGCGGCGATCTGCTCCTCTGCCTGCAGGTGCTCCTGGAGGAGATGGTGGTTGTAGGCGGCGTCGGCCTGCGCCTCCCGGAACTACTCCTCACGCACCTACCTCACCCTGTCCATATATTGGGAACGGGCCTCGCCGATGGTCATGGTGCAATGCACCGGCAAGGATGGCGCGGAGGAGGGGGTTGGCACCGGATCGTCGACTACCATGTTCTCCATTGGGACGTTGTCGTCCTCCGGCTCCCTGCCAGCCAGCCGGTCAGCAGCAATGGCTGCTATCTCCTTGTGGTCCGTCGTCCGCCCATACCGAAGAGCGCCAGAGCGCGAGGAAGCCATGGTGGGCAGTAGTGGTGTGGACAGGAGAAAGGTAACGGATGTGGATGACTGCGGCTATGGCCGGCACAGCAGTTTATATAGCAATGGTGGGCGGGCGGAGGGACGGACGTGTGATGCCAGAGTAGCCGCCTCGGCAACCCGTATCATTAATGTGTGCGACAGATGGACGGACGGACGGCACTTGTGTCATTTGAAGGCGGAGCAATAGCCTGCACCGGGAAGCGGGGCGGCCGGTGCTGACTGTTTCGGGCGGAAAGCGCGCGCGGGCGAGGAGATCACTTTACTTGGATAGGATGACAATGGGGACCCACTAGGTCCATAGCCTCACGTACGCAAGTGCCTCCTTATTTTATATATATATATATATATATATATATATATATATATATATATGTATATATATATATAACTATAATTTATTTTGCTTCCTCCTGGTTTCCTGACATCACGGTCCCACACCATTGTCTACCTATGTACTCCCTCCTTTCCGGTTTATAGGGCTTATCTCAAAATTTTAGTTTTTCCATTTTATAAGGCACAATTTGGTTGTTTTCCATCACATGTTCAGATTCCAAGGTGCATTAAATGATTGCATGCAAGTATTAAGAGAAAATAGACAAATGCATGTACTTTATGCATGCATGCATTGCAACTAATACATAGATAAACATAATTTTTTGAGGATAACAAGAGCATTAATTAGGTGCTTTTGCAAAACTAGAAAAAGTATTTGACCACTCGCCATCTACCTTGATTGGTGAGATTTTGAATTGAGTATTATAAACCGGAAAGGAGGGAGTAGTCAATAAACGAGAGAATTGCACAAGAAGCGGCCGACAGCTGGGACCAAGCAGCTCGAGCAGTATTTGTGTTTTTGAGGTGTGAGCATTGCAAAGTTTTTCGATGTTTACCCAGATATTATTTTTCTCCTCTGAACAACAACGAAAACATTGCTGCAGGTATTAACTAGGCGGGCTATGGCCTGTCTAGCCCAGGCCAGATATCCAGTCCAAATATTAATTTTTTTCAAGCTGAAAATGGCTAGCCCAGCTATACTTTTTTTAGGAATACCCAGGCAAGGTCAAGTTGTTATTCTCCGCCCCGCTGGGCTGCAAATCTTTCCTAGGAGGGATGCATTAGGCTTAACAAGAAAATGGGATTTAAGAAATAATAAATGGGATGTAATTATAAAAACTGGGTAGTAACTATAAAAAATGCACCAAACAGTGATTACTTTATAAAATAATATTTTTGGAATATTGAAAATTTTAGTTTCATTAATTGTTGCAAGCGGAATGTTTCGTTGGATATTTACACAATATAAATTTATATTGAAATTGTATTTAATCTGACTAAATTTCGGGATAAAAATATTCTGATCCCATCAAAATGTGGGAAATTTTATTGAATTCTGTTTTGAACGGTTGGTTGAAATGGGCTATACTTTTAACAAACTATAAATGGGTTGTAGTAAATTCCATTAGAATTCAAAAATTGGCTACACATTCTTACAAATCTCAAATGGGCTATAAGTTCTCTGCCACACACTTCTGGCCTTACTAAGTTGACGCGTCCCCTAAAAAACAGAGTTGACGGGTATGCAAGACTTTGTCAACTTATAGTCAACACACGGTTCTAGCAGCAGTGGCCGTTGGATTTCCATCCAACGGATGCGGTGCTTCTTCTTCAATCTCGGATATTCTAGCTTCACCCGCCCAAAAAATGATTCATCCCCCTAACATCTGGGGCGCACCATTTCGGAAGCTGACCTGTGGGCCTACTAAGTTGACGTACCAAGGGCTTTGTCAACTTAGTCAATATAAACAATTCTAGCTGCAGTGACCATACGATGTCCATCCAACGGCCGTCGTGCTTCTTCAACCTCTGGTCTTCTTGCTCCAGCCGCCCAAAGCAGCGCCGGTCGTGCCGCCTGCTCCTGCCTCCCGTGGCTGGCTGTGCTGCCGCGGAGGCCTCACTGCCCCCTACTACTCCCACCGCTGGCCAGGCCATCCCTCCACTCACCCACTGACCCACACCCCCTGTTATTCTGCGGCGACGGCAGCGCAGCCGAACCAGTGAACCCTTGTACTCCTCTCCGCGTGTGCATCCACTGCCGCGTCTTCCCCGGCTCCGCGTCGTCCCCTTCCTAGGCCTCGCCGTCGTCCACCGCGTGGTCAACATGGTCAAGGAACGACTTCCATCGGACCTGGACTGTACGTGGAGAGGCTGACAGTTGGGTCCACGGCAGTCGCAAGGAAGTGCCTCCTTATTACGTGCAAAATAATTATTCCTCCACCTAACAGCGGGGACCCACCGGACGGGCCACCGTATTTCGCGTAAAAAATGATTCGCCCCCTAACTGCTGGGATCCATGAGCTACATCTTCGCACGCAAGGAAGTGCGTCCGGAAAAAACGATTCGCCCCCCTAACTGCTGGGACCCACCAGCTACATCTTCGCACGCAAGGAAGTGCGTCTGGAAAAAAAACGATTCGCCCCCCGACTGCTGGGACCCACCAGCTACACCTTCGCACGCAAGGAAGTGAGTCCGGGCAAAAAAACGATTCACCCCCCTAACTGCTGGGACCCAGCAACTACACCTTCTCACGCAAGGAAGTGCCTGACAGTCGGGACCCACCTGGTCGAAGCGTACGTAGCGTTGTCATCCTGGTCGCGAACGTGTACGTACATACTGGTCGATGTAGAGGCGCGCACGTGTCGTAGTAGAGGCGCGCACGTAGCAAACACGTACGTATAGCGGCGAGGGTGCAAGAAAGAAAATATGGCCACGTACGTACATACGGGCAGGGTCTCTAACGCCTACTCGCGCATACGTACATGGCTGGGTCGGAACGAAGAAACAGCGTCATCGTCGTGTTCATGGGGAGGCAACGGAATGCGTCGTGTTCATCGGGAGGCGACGGAACGCATGGGAGCCAACCGGCTGGGTCAGAACCGAATGCGTGGTCGTGTTCATCAGGAGGGCTTGGACGGAACAGGCGATGGAAACGAGGCCTGGCGTACCGCACAATGGACGGCCTTGTGTTCGACCGGCCACGTTTGAAACAGGGTCCTGTTGATCGGGAGGGGCCTGGCGTACCGCAAAACAAAGGAAACGGACCTACTACGGTCAAAACGGGGGTCCTGTTGATCGGGAGGGGTGTGGCATACCGCAAAACGGAGGAAACGGACCTCCTATGGTCGAAATGGGGGTCCTGTTGATCGGGAGGGGTGTGGCGTACTGCAAAACGGACAAAACAGACCTCCTACGGTCGAAACGGGGGTCCT